>NC_135433.1:28701728-29006103 GCF_051991255.1 Vanacampus margaritifer
TGAGAGCATCAATCCAACAAGATCACGAAGGACGTTTTTATGAGGACTTTTATAGGTATTTTACACAATTCAATTCAATGAGGTGGTGGCAAAATAGCACAGAAAATTCTGTTTTCTTTTGTGATTAGAGTCGTGGCTCAGAATGAAAGGCGTGACGAGTGGACTGCCTTATTAGTCACTGTCAAGAATCTCTTCATTCAGTATCCTGTCCTGGTGCGACTTAAAGAAGCAGGTGCAACTTTTGGATGACTTTGGCTGGAACTTTGTTCTGGATGTTGTGTATTTAATCGGAACTTTGTCTTTTCTCATGGCAGATGGCTTTCCTGTTGGATATAATTCAACTTCTGCTCAGGGAAACTACTTGGAAGCCATCAACCTTTCTTTTAATGGTTAGTACCCAAGTTTAAATAGAGAAAAAGAGAAGTACCGGTATATTGTTAAAAAATAATATTTGTTTCATCTGTTACTAATGCTGCTCCCCAAGCCGACAATAGCAAAGTTAATTTTATACAGACTCTATAGACTCATAGAATATCTCCAACATCTTGCTGCACACATTGAATGATCTGAGCCTACTCAGGAAGGTCTCAAAATTCACTTCTTGCACACAGCATCCATATTGGTATTCCTTTCTAGTCTATTGTTAAGCGGATGCTCAAATATTGATATCTCTGTTCTGCTCAGTTTATTATTGCTGAAAAGAGAACCAGGATACAGGGACCTGTGACACTTCTGGCTAGCACATTTGGCATGTGTGAGCCAAGATGTTGAAGTGCAATTTCAGTGTCTGTTAACATGTGTGACTGGACAATTCAATTAACATGGGACTATGATGGTGGCTGTTTGACTCTTGACGGTTCTTTTGAAATATTTGTCAAGCTTTCAGATCTACAAAGCTAATATTCTTCCATTTTCTTTTAGTTTTTGACAAGCATTATATCAATCGTAACTTTGACCGGACCGGTCAGATGTCTGTTGTCATCACGCCGGATGTGGGGGTGTTTGAAGTTGACCGCCTGCTAATGATTTTGACCAAGCAACGAATGATTGACAATGGTAAGTGCAAATGTGCAAGCAAACATACTTGGTTGCGATTCTGTCACATTTTTAATTATTGAATCAGATGCCTAAAACCAAGTTGAATGTCTTCCTTTAAAGAATGTCAAATAAAAACTAAATACTCTGCTTGCTGATTGGAGGGACATGATGGAAAATTGCGCAAGCAAAATTATTCTTATGTATAATTCCAATATATTTTAAAGAAAATTTCCAATCCATTAGGGCAGGAAAATTAATCGAAATTGAATCTTGATTTCAAATGTTTTGGCTTCTCGGAATCATAAAAACTTTATAATAGATGAAAAACGTCAATGTTTTGAAGTTCCTACTTTTTGGAAGCATCATATTTTCAGCAAGCATGTTACGTATATGTTACTCTGCCCTCCCTGATTGTATTTAAGCTTTTTAATGACACCCCAGTTGAAGTTTACAGCAAATATATGATATGTTTCTATTTAGAAACATTGCCTGTGCTAATGCTAAAGTCACTGTAAGATCCCACTGACATGCTAATGGCAATTGACACTCACTTCCGGGATTTATATCCCATCAAATAACGAATATTCACATGTACAGACATGTAATAGCTATATATATATATATATATATATATATAGCTGCCCTCTCTCTTTAATTACCCATAATGAGGATTCATTGACAATGTATAACAAACGTTTTACAACTGGTCTTCTTTTCCAAACTATCTGAGCCCCCCCCCCCAAAAAAAAGCAATGGCAACCTTTTTACTCTTAAGTCAAGTCAAAGAACTGTCCTGAGGCTGATGTCATCCACACTTTCATCTCCTTCATACTGGATTACTGCAATGTACTTTGCACCATAGCAATGTCCCACATTGAGTTCCTCACTCCATACACCTCCAAAAACACATACCCCTGCCCCCAAAGACATTTCATCTTTGAAGTCTATTGTGACTTTATTTTCAATGTTTCTCTTTAAATCATTTAACACTCTTGTTGGTACTACAATGCAAAGTATTTTATTTATCCCCAAAATATTATTCTTAGGTATTGGTGTTGACTTGGTGTGTATGGGAGAACAGCCATTACATGTAGTACCGCTCTTTAAGGTAAAACGCAAACCCACAAAGTCACTGCAGCTGCATAAAATAAAGTGTATTTATTAATGATGAGTTTCACATTTACTCCGTAGTTGCACAATAAATCGGCACCTGACTCTTGTGCTGGGAATGACTATAATCTACCTCACTGGATCAACCACAGGCAAGAATGTATTTTGATCAATTCATCAAGCTGTTTTTAAACTCTAAAAATGGACTGAAATTATCATTTTGCTTATGCACTGTATGTTTTGTGCCTTTTCAGCTTCTACACTTCCAAAAGTCAAAATTCTTGTAATACCTTCATTCCCCGAATGAAACTTGCCACTCACAAGGTGAGATCATGCATTTATGTTGTGCAATGTAAAATGATCAATTAAAACAAGTCTCCAAATCATATCTACATATTTTTTCTTTTAGCGCCATTGTGAGAAACTAAAGAAAGGCACAGAACAAAGTAAGTTGTAAAAATGCATCAATTTACTTTTTTTCTTTTTTTCTTGTGCTCAATCCCTCTTTTTTTATTATTTGCTATAGCTTTATGTATACAAAAGGAGTGTGACAACGGCCTGCCAATACAGGTGGACTATGATGCATATGATTCTCAGGTTTTTAGACTCCCTGGTCCTTCACTGATTCAGAAAAGTCCCAGTTCTAGGTGTGTGAATCGAAGTTTGTCAATTTAGATTCAACTCTTGCATCCATGTTTGCCAGAAATATACTGCAAGTCTATCCTGCAGGGTGGCTCGAGGTAAAGAAAGAAGCGTAAAGAAAAGCTGTGGATCAGTGGATGTTGCATCTGGCGTGGGCACATCTCCAACTTTGTGTTTTGCTGGTGATGAACAGCATAGCCTGGCGTCTGATGATAGTCTGGGCCCTGTATCCAACATGTTTCTGATACCTCGGATGCCCTTTATGGCTTATGAAGTCAGTAGCTCTCTAGGATACACAAGTGCCAAAGGTAGGTTGCATATTATAGAGGGAACACACAACTCTGTAATTGACAATTTCCTTCCCTTTAATGCTCATTCTTTATTCAGAGTTGTTTGAGAAGACGGCGGATTCACAGCGAGACTCAAGTGCCCCTGCTAGGTTCACAGTGGGAAGTGCTGAGTCCACCCTGTACATACAGCCTGGAGGTTATACACCGCAGAGAGCGCTTATAAATCCCTTCACACCAACCAGGATGCCCATGAAGCTCACATCCAACCGCAGGCGCTGGATGCACACTTTCCCTGTTGGTGAGCTGTACTTTCTTTAGCATACTCAAATTTAGTTTTAAATTGCTCATCACTCTGTTGTTCATTATTTAAATATCTCTGCCCTTGAGTATTTTCTGACTTCTCTGAAAAGTATGAACCAGACTTCAGAAGTCCATTTGTTTTGCCACGAAGTGTGGTTCATGTGTGCCTTTAAATTTAGATACACATTCACAGGTGTAGCTCTAATGATCTCAAATATTGCCAGCCCACTCCCATTGTTGTTGCATTTCGCAAATAATAATAACCTTAACCTATACTTGTGCAACATTATCTCAGGTGTTTACTTCCCCTCTAAAAAACATTCAATTATTTTTATTTTCAGTTGAGTTGTAAAAATTCAAGGGATGATATTAATGGTAGAAAAAAAAAATGAAATAATTTATCTGGTTTCCTTTTTTTTTGTATCACAAAAACCTAGCCGTTGGACAGGTTTGTGGAGACATTTTGTATTCACTGTATGTCTAAGAATTCCTATTTTGATCTTCAGATCCTTTTGGAGAAGCTATTCAAATTCATCACCAGACGAGGCAAAACATTGCTGATTTACAAGACAGCTACCAGAGAGATCATGCCCACACCTCAGCTGAGCTGCTGGAACTCGCATATCAGGAGGCCACAGGAAGGTTAGATGCACTTACAAATTGGCATACACTAAATCACAGTTGAGGTAATGTCCTAAAATTAAATACTGTAATGTAAATAATCACCTGTTTTAAGACACAAACTTATTCAGAATGATTGGTGTTCACTTTTCACATCTATAGTATGTGAAACTCAGCAGGGACTATTCTCACTCAATAGTAACTGGTTCATGTAATCTACCGGACCATTCTCCAGAGACAAAAAACAAGGAAGCAGGTGTTTTGTCATGTGATGTTCGCAAGCTGAGCCGTGATTGGTCGTTACCTTATGCTGCATTCGAGGAAAGCGGAAAGTCGGACTTTTCCGACTTTAAACCAGAAAGTGTGTACAAGAACTCGTAAATCCCACTTGCGAAGTTGGAAGAAAAAAATTACCCCGACTTCACTGACTGACTTTGATGTGTCATCACTCTACAATGGGAACTCATTTGGAAACACAGACCGTAAATGGTGTAACACGATTTACTCGAGTATATAACTAGATGGCTTTCTTCATTCATAAATATTTGCCATAACTTCACGCAGCGCAACATACGTGACAGTATGCCGCTATCTCCCTGCATGAAATTATACGGTGAACTACTCAACTGCATAGAATGCTTATGAAATTAGATAAAAACAATAAATGAAGCAAAATTGCGAGAAGGCAAGTTTGCTGGAGGTCAAAATGTGTTTTGAGGAACAAAATAAAAAACAATTTATTACTATCCAGTATCCGCCATTTTGGTTGTTTACCTCGAATGCTTTCAGGTCGGAATTGAGAAAAGCCAACTGGGATAAATCCGACTTCAGACCATCCTCAAATGCAGCATTAGCCCTGAGCTACTGTGATGCCATTTTCAGTCGACAGCAAGTGGCAAAATGGCCGCCCCCTGAGATGAATAAAAACGGCTGGATTTTGCTGCTTTATTCATTTCCACAAACACAATATTAATCAAAAGACCGTGTTTTGTCGAGTGGGGCTGCATGGCTTGACTTCACCTTGCTGCCTTTTTCATAGTCCTCTGTGAAGTCAATACAGTGGTACCTCAGAGTTAACATAACATAAATGAGTTCAAACTCTGAAGCATTTTTTACTCCGATTTTTTTGGTTGAAGTCCGAATTGTACGAGTTCCGAGACGTTCAAACTCTGATGTTCCACTGTATGTGAATTTGCAAGCTTCTGATGTAATCATTGCCCCACACAGTTTTATATTGAAAGCAATAGTATCAATTTATGTATTTTTGATGATATGAGTGGACCATGAGTCTGGAATAAAATTTATTTGAATTGTCTGAATGCATAGAGTCAAATTAGCTATGTAAAATACAGTGAATGGCAGCTCTATTGTTACACCTCTAATGCACCAATGGAAAAGCAGTCTGTAATTAGCTAATGGCAATGAATGTATTCCTGAAGACGGATCTGAAAGAGAGAATTTTTAGAATACTGGAAAAAACACACACACATACATGACAACACTGAATGCTTTCTGTTTCAGGAAAACAAACTACCCGCAAGTAGATGAGAATGTTCTTTACATTAGCGGAGGGATGGAAGAATGCACTTCAAGTCCAGGCAACAGTGGTGGTAAGCTTACTCAAAATCCTGTCATGATGGAAAAACTATTTTAAATAATGATTCAAAAAACATTCCACAGTGCTTTGCCTCAGTTAATCATCAAATGTGCCTGGTCTTTCATTTATATAATAACGGTGCTGTGTCATCTGGCCTGAAATTTGTCATCTGTATAGGGACCAGCAATACTTCTGAATTTGATGACTCATCCCGAAATGGTGTCAATCCAAGTAAGTTATTCAACTAAATTAAGTACATTGAACCTCTTTTTGTGGTTTGAGGGGGACAGAATTTGTGGGTGCATTAAAGTGTAAAATTGTAATAAAAATATTGGGTTTTTTTTTTGTTTGTTTTTTAAGTATGAGTATGTTGCCCCTCAAAAATGTTTATAATTTATTCTATTTAACCAGGTAAGGCATTTGAGAGCAGATTCTCATTTGCAATGACAAGCCGTCCAAGAGACAACAGACAACAGAGTAAAGCAGCTTTTCAAGCCAGTACGCAAAAAAATATTAGCTTTTACTTCAGGTTTGGGTGGTGGGTTGGTGGTGGTGGTGGTGTTGCGGGGAAGCTGTGTGCCGTGATATTTTTTAATCTATTCATTTATACATACACTTTTTCTGTGGTACTCACAGGAAGATTGCCAAAGGACATTTTTGCCAATCTGGGACTTGGTATGTGAAACCTGATGGAAAGTATACTCGTCCCATGGGTAGTTCTCTCTAGATGATGTTTTGTGTGCTAGTGGTGCCTGGTTGTCGTTGGGAATGGTCAAGTGGGTGCTGTACCCGAGGACCGTTCCGGTCCACCACCTCCTGGGGCTCATTTTTTGTCTTGGCGTGTGGTGTGGCTTGAATTTTTCAACAGTAATTCATACAGTATTCTTTCCTTTCCATGCTTCCATACTCATTGTTTATGAAATGACCCTATTCAACTGTCAATGCATTTATTTTCTTCAACTTTCTTGATTGTTGTTGTTGTGTGTTGCTGGGTTCATCTGCTTATTTTTTGTTTTTATATAATGATATTGATACTTTCTGTATGTCTGACAGTTCCCAGCTTCTGCTGTGCTGTGGGGGTTGACTGGAAATCTCTGACCACACCGGCCTGCTTGCCCCTCACCACTGATTACTTCCCTGACCAGCAAATGCTGCAAAATGACTACACGGAAGGATGCTATTACTTACTGCCACACAGTGACCTTGAGAGGTGTTTGCACAACTTTTTTGGGGGTCCAATCATACATAAAACACCGTTACTTACTATTTGTGTTCAAAAGTTCAATGAATAAGAACAATTTCATACATTTTATAAATTTACAGTACGAATATCGTATGTGACTGTTATTATAAGACTCAATTCATTTTAGGCGAGAAGATGAATCGCCGGGGATGAATGCTACTCAAGTGTTTGAAGAATTTATCTGTCAGAGGTTGATGCAAGGCTACCAAATCATTGTCCAGTCTAATAAGAGGAGACGGCAACCCTCTGTGCCTACTACCCTTGGTAGCAGTCCTTTATACACCAGAGGTAATTCCCAGTTTCATAAATATTGTGTTCATTAACATAAACTTGTATAGGCTAGTCACAATTAGTGTCTGTTATTAATATCAGTCTGCCACATGACCGTTAATGATTAATAATAAGATATTACTGGCTTACTGTATTTTTATCATATACTATAAAGACAGTAATTTATCAGTTGCTGTACAACGAACATATTTTGCTAGTGGATGTTTATGCTCTCTTATTGCCATTTCTCTGTTTTTGTACTTTGACTACAGGTATACTGTGTTCCAAATTATGTACAGTCCTGCTCAAAAGTTTGTGAACCTTTTGAGCAATTTGGATTTTCCAATTGTTTCAATCTGAACCATTACATTTTATATGAAATAACAGGTGTAGGTTTATCAATTCAATGTATTGTTTTTTAAAAAAATTTTTTTATCAATTGTGTAGTCAAAACTTAATCAAAAATAGTTTTTGGTTAATTCATATACTGTAGGTGCAAAAGTAAGTGAACCCTGAGCTGCATTGCTTAAAACAAAAAGTCAAGTAGGACCAGGTAGGACAAATTGGTAGAAGATGGATCATGCAACATGACAATAATCCAAAGCATTCCAGCAATGCAACCAAGGAATGGCTAAAGAACAACAAGATTCATGTTCTGGATGTGCCCAGTTAAAATCCTGACTTAAATTTTTTCAAAATACTGTGGCGGGACCTGAAGCGGGAAGTTTATACTAGACGTCCATCCAACCTCTCTCAACTCTCTGCATTTTGAGCAAGAGTGGCAAAAATTCCCCCCAAGTAGATGTGAAAGACTGATAAGTCACTAAAGAAAGTGTTTGGATGAAGTTCTCATTGCAAAAGGAGGTGCATTGTCTTAAGTGAGAGGTTCACATACTTTTGCACCCATGAAATCTAAGTTTTTCTTAAATCAACAACTTTTGCTAAATAATGAATGACAATATTATCATTCTTTTTGTTCAAGTCCATTATTTTCAATGTCAGCATTGTAGATTGGGGTATGACTAAACATTTAATAAGGTTATTTGAATATTTTATACAAAAAATCTGACCATGCCTAAAAAAAAAGAAAATACACTAACATAATACACACATTGAGGAGGATCAGAGGTAGCAAACAGGAGTGGCAATATGTGGAAGGGGGAACAAATTAGGAAGACCTATTTTGTGAATTGCCATGAATGTCTATAAAATAATTTTGAATTGAAATCTGTATGAAACTGTGAGCCAATGAAGTTTCTGTAAAACGTTACTGGTACTGGGAGGTTTTGGTAATCAGACAGGCTGCAGAGTGTTGAACCAGCTACAGTTCAGGGAAAAACTTTTCAAACAGAAGAGAGTTACAAATGTGGATGTGGGACGGGATGAAACTGTGGCACAAGAATAGTGGTAGTGTGGGGGGTGAGGGAGGGACGAAGCCGATTGATGTTGTGAAGGGGATGTTATGATGACCGGATAATGTTATTTGTATAAGCATGGGACAAAATAGAGCTGTTGAGAATGACACCCAGATTCTTAACCTGAAGGTAAGAGGAGACAAATTATCGATTGTGAGGGTGAAGGTGTCAACATTGGAAAGGGTGGTTTCGGTTCAGACTATCGACTCGGAGTGATTAAATATAGCTTCTGATCACACACCAATATAACAGTGTAAATACCTTTTTCTGAACACAATATAGTATAGAATAAACCAATAGAGTTCATTTGACTTCTAAATATTGTTTCATATATTGAAACAATTTGTTTTGTTTTTTTCAGGTTTGATATCAATGCGTCGAGGAGAGGAAGAAGAGACAGTTTATTGGCTCAGTATGGGAAGGACCTTCCATAAAGTTTGCCTCAAAGACAAGATGCTCACTGTTACTCGTTATTTGCCAAAGTGAGTTCACTGGCAAATATTGTACACTATATTATAATTATAATCAGCATTACAGCATATATACAGTGTATATATACAGTGTGTATATATATATATATAAAACTTATTTATTTATTTAAAAATGGCACAATAGCAATGACTGTGTGTTTCAGGTACCCATATGAGTCACGTCATATCCAGTACAGCTACAGCCTTTGTCCTCCACATGTGGATGCTCAGTTTGTGTCCTGTTGGGTTGAGTTTGGCCATGAAAGACCAGAGGAATATAAATGGAATTACCTGGACCAGTATATCTGCTCTGCAGGCTCGGAGGACTTCAGGTATTTTCCATTTATATACCATAAATATACACTGGCTTGCAAAAGTACACATACACTTTTTTTTTTTGTTAAAACCAAAATCAAAAATCTATTTTATTTTCATTTCAGTCACACAAATAATATTGTTAATAATAAATTGTTAAAAATATGGTTGTCTAACTTTGTTTCACTGAACATAATGTGTGGTATGCAAAAGTGTTCAGTCTTTATTACAGTAATTTCTGGACTACAAGCCGCTACTTTTTTCTCTTGCATTTGACCCTGCGGCTAATACAAAGGTCCATCAGATCACAATGGGGCGCACTATAAAGGAAGCGCAAGAGCGTCAGGCAGAGCAAAACAAACCAAGTGAGCCCAAATACAGTAGGAGAGACAGAACGAGAGCAACACAATTAGTGCCCTCATTATGGAAAAGAAAGCAGCAGGAACCCGTGCGGTAACATTAAAACACCTTCGGCTTATAGTTGGGTGCGGCTTATATGTGTAACAAACTCGAGTATTCCCCAAATTTAGCTAGTGCGGCTTATAGTCAGGTGCATCTTATAGTCCAGAAATTACTGTACTCTTATACCCTTATATAAAATCTAGTTGCAACCAATTTCCTTCAAAGCTTTGTCACAACAATGAAGTTTGCCTTTCCAAGTTTTCTCCCTTAATGCAAAGTTATGGGCCAGATTTACTAAGATTCCAACAGTGGACACTTTCAAGTCAGATAACCTTAAAATGATAAAATATTTAGTTTTATTTTAAACATAGCCTAGGACAGTCACTGGAGTTTATCATTTAATTGTACAAACATTTGGGGGGAAATAATTGTAATTAATTTGATTGTATTGAGTATGGACTTTCCTCTCTTCTGTCTATGCCAGTTTGATCGACTCACTTAAGTTCTGGAGGACAAGGTTCCTCTTGCTTCCAGCTGGAGGGTCTCGGCGTGTGGCTGATGGAGATGGTCACTGGGATGTTTATGGAGATGGAACAAATACAGGAGTGGGCGCTAGCGGGGACTGGGTTCTGCTGGATGGCTTCATCCGCTTCCTTGAGGGAGTCAACCGCATTCGACGACGTCATCGTTCCGACAGGATTATCAGAGTGAGTGTGTGTGTGTGTGGGGGGGGTATTCAGATATAATAGTGGTTCCCACTTCGACATTTTAATAGGTTGTAAAGAACTGAATATAGCCATGTAACAAGATAATTTAAATTCAGATCTGTTTGAATAAAAAAAAACATCTTCACAGGTAAAGGTACATTTTATTAAAGGACTCCTTATTCGAAAACAGCCTCACAATTGCTTCAGAGGTACTGTAGTTGTTAGCCCTGTGCTCAACCCCCAACCAGAAGAACCAGTTGATTACTCCTTTTCTGCCATCTACCCAACCTCTCATGCATACGGGGCTACCAGGAGATAAATCTCAAGTAATAATAATAATGATAGTAATGATAATAATTATGTGATAATGATGATGTTGATAATAATAATAATAACAAGCAAATAAAAAAAAAAAAAAAAACTTATTTTAAATGTTAAATGGACTGCATTTATATAGAGCTTTAACTACACCATATGGTGCACAAAGCGCTTTACAATTAAGCCTCACATTCACCCATTCACGCACACACACACACTCATACACCAGTGGTTGACTGCTGCCATGCAAGGCACTGCCAGGTCCACTGGGAGCAAGTCAGGGTTAAGTGTCTTGCTCAAGAGACACTTCGACGTGGTCACCAGGGATAAGGTTCAAACCCACAACCTTACGGATGGGAGACATAAAACCACTCATAAAACAAACCTGGTACTCCTGGGTCAGTGATTTGAATAGACAGGAGACGCAAAATCACAACAAGTATTTTGGTTGTGCAATTCAGATACATGAAATTACAACAGATATTTTACAATTACCCTAGCTTCCAGAATGGTACATTTCTATACCATTGCAAACTACTAGAACAGTAACGAAAGCATTGTTCAATGACTACCTCACTGTGTAGATAAAAGTGAATCTATACTGTATACTATAAAAAAAAAACAACAGTAAAAGAACATTTATAATATTTTTTAAACAGTGCATTAAATTGTCCTATTAGGTAGCGTAGTTGGACAGTACACGCATCTCTGTCCTCGATGCATAATATAGTATGAATCTCAATTCAGTCATAATGTATGGCCTCCCTCTGCATATTTGTTATCGTGTCCATCACATGTCATAAGAGGTAATTGTATGGCTTGTTGCAATTATTTGGGTTGCCGTAATGGCTTAATGAGAAATTTAGACGGTACTGAGGGGAGTTGTAATTTCCTCAGCAACCTTTGGGGCACCACGTTGACTTTGCTTATTTGTAGGAGCAAAATAAACGATAAAAATCCTATTAGCAAGTATTCATAATCTAAAGTTGCTACTTAAGTTAATCATGGAGTTCTTTGCTTTCATAAGAGGATTACTAATCCACTCAGTAAACACAAATGATTCGACAGAAATTGAATTTCTAGACAACAAATTTATTTAGTAAACACACATATAGGTCACAGCCTAACCTATTAATGAAACGGAATAAAAATGCGAATCAAAGATAAAAAGAAAATTTGCAACCTAACTAACTAAGATAAAAAAGGGTAGATGAAAAGATAGATGGGGGATAAAGATGGAAACGTTTGACCTGTCAATTCTTTTATGTTTTAATAAAAGCGTTGCGCCAGTAGTATATGGTCAGATTGCAATTCAGGCGCAACTCACGACCTGCTTCAGTCGCTTGTGAGAGAGAGAGAGACTCGAGCGTCGATCCTCGGTTGACTGCTGGAATGCTGCCGGGAGTCTCTGGCTGCTGGTCGGTGATGCACGCGCGGCCTGGAGGTCTGCAGGTCCTTGTGTGCCCCCTCCGTGCGCATGAAGCAGACTTGGTCGACTGAGACCAAGCTTTTGGGATAGTATTTGATAATTTTTGGATCAGAATGGACAAGCCAGATGCGTCATTTATCATTCTGAACACATTTCAAACATTACTGCGATCATAAAGTTATTGAATCCGCTAAGCTTACTAATTAGCTAAACTTAGGTGGCTACAGAACACACATCATTCATTTGAGATAGACATACAGGTTGTGTACAAAGATAAACAACAGGAGTTATTTGATGTCGGTCAAGTACATAGAGTCCGTGTATGTCCCGAATTATGTAGACTTCAGATTAATTAGGAGCGTCAGGATTCTTGAGGATAACCGATAGTGACCGCTCGGGGGCACTGTTGTACCATACAACTTCCAAGGGGCATTGTTTCCCAAAAAAACACATGGCTAATTCCTGTGGATAGGCCAGACCATAAAAGAGGTTCTGGGGACTGCTTATCAGACAGGATTTCAGGTCTGTCGGAGCTGTGATATGCGTTTCCTGGGGGTTATAAAACGAAGTCCAGTCCCTGCTGGAGGTAAACTCAAAGAGTTATTTTGAACTGAAAGCACAAAGTTAAGACACACACACACATTCCCCAGAGGGAAATGTTTAAAAAGGCACATAAAATAGAAAAATTGAGGTTGACGGGCAATATATGTTACAGGGTTTAATATTCCAATCACGTTTTGCAATTACAGGGAATTAAGACAAGAGTTTTCAGCACTCTGATAAGTAGCAGCTCAGTGGACTAGTGGTAGAGTGTCTGCACAGAGACCGGGAGGTCATGGGTTCAATCCCTGGCTTTGTCATACCAAAGACTATTAAAAAAATGGGAGCCAATTTTCTCTCTGCTTGACACTCAGCATTAAGGGCAGGGAGTTAGATCACCAAATGATTCTCGGCGCGGCCCGTGCTACTGCTCACCGCTCCCTCAAGGGATAGGTCAAATGCAGAGAACGAATATCACCCCACTTAGGTGGGTGTGACAATCAGTGGTACTTTAACTTTAAACTTGGCAAAAAACAAAAATGGGAAACTGTTAACTATGTGTGTATGCGCTAACCTTGACCTTGGTGTCTGTATTCATATTTTTACACCACAGAAAGGAACTCAACTGAAGGCCATGAATTCTCTCCTTTCATATCCTTCCGAACCAATGGTGCCGCTGCAAGGCAAAAAAGGAACATCAGCTTTATCAGCTTTACTGGAGATGGATCAAAACCATAGGTAAGTGCGCTCTGTGCATGTGGTCACACATAAATTTAGGTGTAGAAGCACTTGGACAATGGCAGTTTTTTATTATTTTGCTTTTATAAACTAGCACAATTGATTTGACATGAATGTATATGTAGCTTTTTACTTTAAATCAAGAGACAAACAATACTGTGCAACGTTTGTCACAAAATTAAACAATTCCCAAGTGTCTGAAAGCAATGTATCTCAACAGTGGTCCATGGTGTAATTGCAGTGGGTCTGTGAAAATAAAATAAAATATCTTTTTGAAACGATCCCATGACATTTGTAGAAATAGATCATAACAACTCTATATTAAAGTGGACATGTAACCAAACATATTTACACTATAGTCAGGGATTTTCATCTTGATGAGATGGGGCTCTTTTTCTTTTCTTTTTGTTTACTTCTTTAAGGACATTGGAGGAGCAACAGCAAAAGGTCAAGTCCATAACACCTGTTTCTGAACTCTCAAGTGCAGAAAGTCCACGCAAGGTAAAATTTCTTCCCCCAATGTCTCAAAGTTCACACCACAGCACCAGCTTGTGAACACGTTTTGGCATCAGCATGCAAGCACTTGTAGGGGCATTGGATCGCCAAGTCCACCACCGTGGCTCCTCACACAGGTGATGAGCCCATGGGAAGGGTGACCCATATTGTTAAACCGTGCTATGCCTGGCCGTGCCTCATGGGTGCAGACCTGTCCACCGGGCACTCACCCTCGAGCCCTACCCATGGCCGGCTCCAGAGTGGGGTCCCGATGATCCGGTCAAGAAAAAACACTGTTTAGGACCTGTTTGTCCTGGTTCACTGTATAATCATTATTTTATTTTGGCGCGCAACAGTGGGAAAAAAGACATTGGCGCAATTGATGATGATTATGATGATGATATTACTGATGTTTTTGTTTGTATAGTTCGCTGCTGAATGCATTGAAGCTGTGGACAAGGGATTCCAAGTGGGACTGACAGCTGGAACGTCAGTACAGTCTGCAGGAGATACTGCAACTGGTGTTAGTATTGATCCCAGGTAACACTCAATTCAATGCTGTGAAATTTTTGACAGCTGTATCTTTCTTTTTCTTTTTTCTTTTTAAACGATCTGGTTCATAACTGCCTTTTCTGTTAGGATTTTTTTTTGTCGAGTGTTTGAAATAAAAACATAACAAACATGTGTTTTTTCCAAATGAATACGCTGCAAGATACTGTATCTGAAGACTGATATAGTGGAGAGTGCATGTGTGAAGCCACATCCTCGTCCAATGTTCTGAACCTAAACAGTAATAATACTAAAATTCTCCTCTTTGACACCAAAACCACGCTAACAAAACCTAACAAATTGATACGGAATTTAGCAAGCAGTTTGTGTGTGTGTGTGTGTGTGTGTGTGTTTGTTTTTTGGTGACATGTCCTGTATAAGCTGTATTGAATGATTACTTTTCAAACGTTCTATGTTCTCACCATGTCAAACTATCTCTTCTCAATTTATTATCTTTTGCAGATTAGCGGTATGCAATAGGCAGTTAGCAGTGGATGACTTTTCTCTGTCCTCTTCGTCAACACTCTTGGAACTCCTCGAGGCCATTAAAAATCCCACGTAAGTGTGTTTGTATAAAACTGTTGATGTGGGAGCATGCACAGTAATCTTGTTATTATAATCGGCCAAGGTTTCCCTCCTAAAATGTCAACTGAAACTGACAGCTTTTGAGACAAAACAAGGGTAGCAACATTACATTACGCTGCTTTATGTGCCTAGCGATGTATGTGCATGGGAAATGACTGACAAAATCCCTCGGTCATGCGTTGTGTTTTTATGTGAATGATTTGTGTGGTCTCTGATAACATAGGACAGGTGTACTCCTGCTCCCAGAACAGAGGGGCCTGCCAATCAACTGCTTCATAAGCGCTGAGGTCATCCACTGGTTAGTCACCAATGTTGAGGGTGTCACCACGCAGAGCATGGCTGTTGATGTTATGCAGGTAAAAGTTGTCTGTCTGTGGCCCAAGTGGTTGGTTGTTGCCTGTGTCGAAATCCCTTCGCCTAGTACCAATATTTCCCCAGCTGTGTGTTGTAAGAGTGGCATCATGTTTTAGACGGTGTGTTTAGGAAATTATATTAGAAAGTAAATTAAAGGGGAAGTCAACCCCCAAAAAAATTCTTGGCAATATGTTATATGCAGCTCCACAATTCTAAATACGGTATTCTGGTTAATATTGCTGTTTTTGTTTGTTTTTTGTTTTGTTTTTTTCTCTGAGAAAGCTCAGTATTGTTCATTCAGTAATCTAAACCAATTTGACATGTCATCATCATTGCTCTCTCTTTTTTATTATTTATTATTATATTTTTATTTTATTTATTTATTTATTTTTTTGTATGTGCGGGTGTGTGCATGCGTGTGAGTGTGTGCTCATTAATTCACCTAAAACCAATTCAAAATCCCATACCGTTCACCTAAACTGAATACTTCAGAATCCAGCTAGAGTCGTGAGGTTGTCAGGAGACCCGAGGAAGGATCAAAGAAAAGAAAGGAAAGTGAAATCCAGCACCGACCAGACATCACCTGCTACTCACCAGGTTACCAACCAGAATCTTTCACCCACCCCGGAAACATCTAAATTCCAAGAAATTAGGGTGACCTCAAGAGACCAAAGTAAAGACTGAGGAAAAGAAGGAAGGACAGACGAAGCAGAGTGAGACCCACAGACACCAGCCTCCACCGATTCAACGACCAGAGGAAGAAGCAGATTATGTTTGAATTTCGATAGATGCTGGTGTGGTGGATCTGGCATGCATGAAAACCTCCACCAAAGAGGGGAGCCGTTGACCCCGGCCAGGACAGAGCAAGCACAACCCCCCAGGGCCCCCCAGGCCACGGCAGCGCCAAGGCACAACCCCCGGGCCCCGGCCGGAGAGCAAACCCAGGAGCCAGGAGCGCCCCCTACCCCAACACGGCCCGCGCCCCAAGCCCAACGCAGCAGAACGGGGCACGGCAGGTCCGCCAGGCACCCCACCGGCCCACAGCCCCCACTCCCCCCTGCCCCACACCCGCCATCCACCACAACCCAGCCCCAGCCTCTCCCAGGGACACCCCCACCCAGCCACCCGTACCACCCCAACCAAGCCGACACCGCCAGACCGCCCGTACCCAGGCATGGTTGATATTGCTGTTAATAGTGTGAAGCAGCAAGTTTTTATCAATATCAGAAGGCGGCCATTTTGCCACTTGCTACAGAGTGAAAATGACGTCACAGTTGCTCAGGTCTCAGGTAACAACCAATCATAGCTCAGCTTGAGAAAACAGGTAAGCTGTGATTGGTCTTTGCCTGAGCCCTGAGCAGCTGTGATGTCATCTTCAGTCGACAGCAAGTGGCAAAATGGCTGCCCGGAGATGACTAAAAACGTCTGGAATTTGCTTCGTAACTCATATTCCACAAATGTAATATTAATCAGAATGCCATTTTTAGACTAGTGAGGTCACATAATGGCCATATCACATATTGTCAAGAAATGTTTAAGGTGGACTTCCCCTTTAATGAAATTGTGCCACTTGGCTAACAATTGAAGGCCATTTGAAGACATAGACCATTGAAGAATTGCTATCCTTTGAGGTACAGTAGCTATGACTGTCAGTGTCCTCCAATTATGTTGCTTGCATACTTCAATAATGACAAGCTTATTGGCAATTTTAATGTGATATTAATGTCATAACTGCCCATGTAGAGTCAATACTATGTGATTTTTAAAGTTGGCTGTGGGTTACTTTCTGTTAATAAACAAGAGGGCTTACATCCTTAAATATAGAGTGATGATTGATAGTGATGACAGAGAAATGATTGTAACAGTTTAGTTTCAGGGAACTGTAAAACATTAACATTAATTTAATAATAACTGTCTGCCATCTTTAGTTATTAAGAGCTGATAGAAAAAAATGGAGATTCCTTCTGAAGTGTACATCTTCTGAAACTTTTTTTCTATTTGTCTTTTTAGAAAATGCTGGAGGAAGGTTTGGTATCCCATGCATCAGGAGATGCTATGCGGACCTTTGTTTATGGGTTCTACATCTATAGAATTGTGGCAGAGAAAGATGGTAAATGGGTTAAAAATCACTTTCAAAAGTGGTCCACAATTAAATAGGTTACATCATTTCCTTTCTCATTCAGCAGGCCAGACCTCACAGCTCCCCCCAACAGTGGCTTGTGGCTGGTCCACTGCCGGCTTGGAAGACTTTGCCCTGTTTCAGAAAAAATGGTTTGAGGTGGCCTTTGTGTTGGAGGAGCAACAACCATCAGACCTCCCCGCGTTCCTTCTGCCCTGGTTGCCTAGCCGACCAGCCTCTTATGCAAGCAGGCATAGCTCCTTCAGTCGCAGCTTTGGAGGACGCAGCCAGTCAGCTGCAATGCTAGGTACATCCAGCCAATTCAGCCCATGTTGCTGTTAAGAGTCTTTTCTCTACTTTAGTTGATGCAGACTATCTTTGTCAACTTAATCCTAAATTTAAGATGAAAAGTTGAGCAAAGCTTTTTATCTGGTTGAACGCTGTTGCCGTGGCAATATGCTCTTTGCCAAGACAATTGATGATGAGTTCTATTTCGTCCCTCCCGACCGGCAGGTGGCGGTGCTGAAACAGCACGGAAATAGACTTTGCACACGCGAAGGCGAGTCTGCATACCAAAATGGCACGTAGTCCTTTAATCCGAGTGACGAATGCCCTTTGTATAAAAAGGGCATGGAACCCGGAAAAAAGTCTCTTTGAACCTTCTCGTGCGCTTGACTTACTTGTGTTTTGCACACCGCTACTCTTCTTGTCCGTCGCTGGTGGCCTGTGATCTTGTCGATCGCGGTTGCGCGTTTCCTCCACTAACCTTGTTCTGCAAGCTGAATTCTCACGGTATTTGTGAGTTCTCAAACTCCGGAGAATACATTTAGTACCAAGCCCATTGATTTGCACCAATGGTAATGACCAATCACAAAGCGACATTGTGTTTGGGGGGCGGGATATGCAGCTGTGACAAAACCAGGAAGCACCGACACCATGGGAAACAAACTAATCTAACATGGACGGATCTCTCTTTCCAACCGAGTCAGAGAGACCGTCATCGACGACCCGGAGAGAGCACTGGCTCTAGATCAAGAGCTAACGACCCTCCTTGCCAAGTTCCAAAAAAAGACGGGGATTCCGCACTATCCTAGATCTGAGGGGTCTCAACCGTTACCTCAGATTGTTATCCTTACGCTTGCTGACTACTTCCGACATGTTGCAAACGATCGCACGATCTTAAGGACGCTTACTTCCACGTGCCTATTACGCCTCATCACAGGCGGTTTCTTTGCTTTGCCTACGGGGCCGTCACTGGCAATTCCGGACGCTCCCGTTCGGCTTGTTACTCTCTCCCATGGTGCTCTGGCTCACCCTTGGCCGGGGGGCCTTCTGTATGCCTTTCCGCCTCTCCCCCTCAGTCACCTGACCCTTCAGAGGGTCCTTCCGGAGAACCACACAATGCTGTTGGTGGCCCCTTTTTGCCCAGTCCGAACGTGTTTCCCTCCTCCGCAGTCTCTGCTCCTCCAATCCGTGGCCTCTGCCCGTTTGGTTGGATCTGGTGTCCCAGCGGCATGGTCGGATTTCCGCTGTGAGCTTGGCTGCTGAACGTCACGACCCTCTACTGACAGAGTGCTCGTCCTCTTGTCAGGCATATGATCCTTAATGCCTGGGCTACTTCCACTCTTTTGCAGTATGCTAACAGGTGGAAGTTGTTTGCGGAATGGTGTGCCGGCTGCGGGTTGAACCCCATAGCGTGCACGGTTACTGCTGTTTTGGAGTTTCTTAAGTTTGTTTTGAATACGGGACGTACCCCTTCTACGCTCAAGGTTTACGTGGCGGCCATTTCGGCTCACCTTGTTGCTGTGGATGGAAAATTTGTAGGATGCCACAGACTCGTGGCCTCCTTCCTCCTCCCTCGTCTTTGTTCCAAGAACCCGCCCCGTGTCCCCGCTTGGGACCTTCACTTGGTGCTTGATGCGCTTTGCCGGTCCCCTTTTGAGCCACTTGTTGGTTGTCTCGTAAAACGGCGTTTCTGCTAGCAGTTGCATCCGCTAAGCGGGTGGGGGAGCTCCACGCTCTGTGTCTGTTAGCCCTGCAAAGGTAAAACTTGTTTATCATGCTAACTGACTTATTTTTACACAATCCGTTCTATATTGAAACGCTGTGATGATGTTATGTTACTATGTTTACCAGCATGGAACAAATGACTATCGTAGTGGCAAGCTATGCGGTCATTTCATGAATATGACTCCGGTTGCAGAGTGAAAAACTCCAAGCACAAAGACAAAACCCCCCATTATTAAACAGTCAAATGCACTTAATAGTTTTGAAGAAGGTGCATTTTAAAACTAAGCTGTGTGTTTGTGTAGTTGGAGTGGACGCTAACTATCTGGCTCGTTAATGTGATTTGAAACACGCAATTCCACACTTCGGATACAATCTTTGTTACAGTGTACGTTTACTAGTAAAATGTATAAACATTTATCTACTAACCTTGCAAAAAATTATTGCTGCAAATCCGCGAATACTTTATGGACTGCCAGTCCTTTCTGTTGATTGCTGCTATCCATCCACGTCTTTTGTCTTCATTAGTAGGTATGCGATAAAAAGCAAAATTTGGTTTACTCCTTTGTCTGTCTGTACAACCGACCACAAAGCAAGATATGAACATTTTACAAGATAATCGATTAAATAAAGGACTTTACGCTGTATGAGATCAAATAGTTACAATACAGGCAAGTGGCTCTTTTGCCGTCCAGTGTCCCCGAGGGAGCGTTCCCATGAGGGCTGTGACGTCACATGCAAAAGGTCAATAACACCCAAATCAAAGTCCAGCCTCAAAGTTTTGTCAACTCAAGTAGCGAACAGTGCCAATCTGTCGAATTTAGTCCCCATCTCATTTGTCCTTATTTATTTGATCTAGTATCTTGACACAGAATTTACATGTGTGCGTGTGTGTAAAGAAGAAAGGTCCACTATCCACTGACAAAACTGCTGCAACTTTATGGTACAATGTATTTGTAGGATGCGGTATTCTATGGGGAATCGTTGCATCTTATTTGTTTATGCTCAGTGTCTCTCTTGTAAGTGATGCTGTGTCACTTATTCTCTTTGTTTATCCTCTAGCTGCCACAGTTCCGGAGCAGAAGACAGTCACTCTGGATGTGGATGCTAGTAATCGCCGGGGTCGAAATGAATGGTGCACCTGTTATTACCACGGCAACTTCTCTATGAATTCTGCCTTTGAGATCAAACTTCATTGGATGGCTATCACTGCGGCAGTCCTCTTTGAGATTGTAACTCTTGTTTTTTGTTTCTTCATGATGTCCTCTAGCATTTCTGTTTACTGTCCAATTGTCCCCTCCAAAAGTACTGGAACAGCATGGTCAATTCATTTTGTTGTACTGTTTACTTAAAATATTACGATTCAGATCAAAAGATGAATATGAGACAAAAGTTCAGAATTCCATCTTATTTACATCTAGATGTGTTTAGTCAACGAGGACAGCACATTTTGTTTGATTGCTAGCTATCTACTGTAATCTCTGTAGTCCATTTATCTGTGAGACAGTATTGTCCCTTTTTCAAGTCTAATTTTATTTTTATTTTTATTAGGTTCAAGGTTGGCACAGGAAAGCAGCATCCTGTGGTTTCTTATTGGTTCCGGTGTTGGAGGGTCCATTCGCACTGACATCACACCTGTATGGAGATCCTCTGAGAGCTCAACTCTTCATTAATCTCAATATGAATTGTTTGATGAAGAATGGTAGCGAAAACCTGTTTGAAGGTACACATTCCTAATGGATGTCAGGTTTGTTTTTCTTCATATTTTTTTAATTTTTATTTTTTACCTTTGTCATATTTGTTCATCAAACAGGTTTTGAACCAGAGACCTACTGGGACAGGATGCAGCTCTTTCAAGAGGCCATATTGAGCAGGTTGTTTTTTTTCTCTCTCTCTCTTCTCTCAATGTCTACATACCGTTCTCCAAAACCTAAATGTTCATTTTTTTTGACACGTGCAATGATGATAAAAGGCATTCCAATTCTGATGTATACTAGTCATTAAAAATAAGTATTTTTTTCTGAACTTCCTAATTAAATGTCTGACATTACAACATAAATCTTCTTGCAGATTTGGGTTTGTCCTGGACAAGTTTTCTGCATCAGCCTTTAATTTCCCATCTGAGAACAGGCCCCAGTACATCCACGTAACAGGTTGATTGGTCTCACAACTTAGACATGCAGAATGTATATATTGTAAGGGTAAAGCGTCATTCTACCCCTTTCCTTTCAGGCACTGTTCTGCTCCAACTGCCATACTCAAAACGAAAGTATACCAGTGGACAACAGCGTCGACGCAGGAACTCTACCACATCTAACAACCAGGGGTCATTCAGTGGTGAAGATCGGATTGGCTACTATTGGGCCTACAACACCATGTTGACAAAGGCCTGGAGGACTGGTGTTCTGGGTGACGAGAGGCTGGCCGACCGCCTGCTCAAAGACTTTACAGACTTCTGTGCCAATAAAGACAACAGACTGCTGAACTTCTGGGACAGTTGCCTGGAGAAAATTAATACCAGCGCCCCCTAAAGGCAATAACTACTAATTTCATATTTTAGTGTAATTTAAGTGCCTGGTTGCTACATTTGCTTGCATCATAGTAGTTCCAAACAATCATTTCTTTGGAATCACTGATGACACTAGGCACATGTGGGCCATACTAAATTATGGTTGCCCTCTGAGAGCTGGTGATCACTTTGAACCCATATAATTGTATAATTTCCTAATGACCGTGTAATGTTTTAAACATCCAGCAAAGCCTGATTTATTACGATATTACGTATAGCCTTTGAGGTTTGCTCACATACTGTATATATGCCGTCACATATTGTCCAGAACAGAAGTACAATTTACATGTTCAAATTAAAGGCATTTTTCTTAAGGGGGCATCTTACGCCGCTCTCCCCAATAATAAAATTCTGGAAACTGATCTCTCTTCTTGGAATCTTTATTTTTGGATTTAATTACTGTATTACATTCATTTGTCCACCATGGCACAATATTTTTCTTGTACAATATTTGCCACACTTTGGAATAGACTGCTTCCATGCCTCGGTAATTGCTCAACATACCAACACATTTAATTAACAATCATAACTTTTATTTTTCCTGATCACAATGGCAATTGCTGTCAGTTCAAGTTTTGCTTGGCTAATGGGGGTTCCACTAACAATTTTGAATTCAAAAGCATTTATTTTGTATGTCAAAGGATTACTGGATATTCAACAATATTAAGAACTGTTGAAAACAGAATTATGTAATGCCGTTAACCAGTGGATGGCATATACGTTTAAACTGCAAAAGATAGCAGTAGCAGAATACAGTGTTCTGCTGTTGCCAGTGTTGCCATAGCAACGAAACAAAGATAGGACACGCACTTAAGAGCTTGTACGCCTATGTTTGACACTAAGCTAGGAGGGGCAATGTCGTTAGCGGCAAGTGTCTGTCTGTATGCACACGGTGCACAAAAACGTACAAATTACAATCATTACAAGTAAATTGGGAAGAAGTACTTTCCACATAGATATATATATATATACGTATATATATATATACGTATATATATATATATATATACGTGTATATATGTATATATATATATATATATATATATATATATATATACGTGTATATATGTATATATATATATATATATATATATATATATATATACGTGTATATATGTATATATATATATATATATATACGTATATATATATATATATATATACGTATATGTATATATATATACGTATATGTATATATACGTATATATATATATATATATATACGTATATATATATATACGTATATATGTATATATATATATATATATACGTATATATGTATGTATATATATATACGTATATATACACGTATATATATATATACGTGTATATATATATATACGTGTATATATACGTATATATATATACATACATATATACGTATATATATATATATATACATATATACGTATATATATATATACGTATATATATATATATATATACACATGTATATATATATATATATATATATATATACATGTGTATATATATATATATATATATATATACATGTATATATATATATATATATATATATATACATGTGTATATATATATATATATATATATACATGTATATATATATATATATATATATATATATATATATATATATATATACATGTGTACACATATATATATATACATGTGTACACATATATATATATATATATATATATATATATATATATATATATATACATGTGTATATATATATATATATATATATATATATATATATATATATATATATATATGTGCACACGTATGCTCTTGCTCAAATGTACTGTATTCATAGCACACGTTTAGGCATTAACCGAGTAAACCTCATGAAAATCGGTGAAGAAATGCGCAAGTTTACAATTGGACTCTTCAATGTCCATGCTTTGCCTTTGACGGTAAAGTTGCCCCTCTCAACATGGCCGCCACGTAGGCACGGAGGTTAGCTTGCTACCCGTGGCAGTCGCTACCAAGAGATTTCCGGGACTTTTCCCGCATCGAACAACCTCTACATAGGAAAAGATTAGTTTAAACGGAGACGTTATTTGTCCATTGCAACCGTGAAGCCTCACACAATATCGTAACAGGTAAGCATTAGACGGATTTATTATTGTCCATTCCACATGTTGCGCCGTATGGTATGGTTTAATTTGCTAACGGGCTTTGCTAACGCTGTCATATTAGATGATGGTAAACTATGCTCGCTATTGTTTTACGTCACTGTGTGCCACGTCGTTCCGTTGTACGAACTCACAGCCGGCTCATCCCTGCTCCGTCTATGTCCAAGCGAGATGACTACATATTTCACAACTGTGATGTTCTAACCAGGGGTGCGAAACAATTTTGGTGTGGTACTCAAATGAGCACCAGAGCTTGTGTTGTTTGCTGTTCCTTTTTTCCCCGTCACGCCGGCATCAGGGATGAACGTAGAGTAAGCAAAACGGGGCCCGTGGGCACGTCCACACTGTCAGCTTAGCCCTTGCAGTCTTTATAAAGTCAAAATAAAATGTATCCGCTTCTTTTATTTTCCTGTGTCAGTAGGACAAGCGAGCAAGATCAGCAACTTGGCTTCAGTATAAACGGGTATCGCACTGAGCGAATGCTTGCGAACATAGTGAATTTTTGGTTTTCAATTTCATCAGGTTTTGTAACATGTTGGCACACCGTTTTGTTGCAAACAGTTGTTCTCGTTGCAAATAAATTTTTAAGCTTATGCAAACCCTAACAAAAGCTCTACTTTTTCTAAATTTGGAAGTATTCGCTGCCCAGTGACATACTAGCTTTAGACGTAATGGGCCTCATTCACAGAAATGTCCGTACTTGAAATTTTGCATAGTCTGCTAACCAACTTCCACAGACCATGCCTACGCATATGTGCATATGTACTTAACTGTTTGAATAATCCACCCATGTCTGTACCTCTACAGTTTATGGCTGCATGGTAAAAAAATAAATAAAAATGATGTCAACCGCAAAAATTGAACAACACAACAATATATGGCTCAACTCTATAATTAATCATGTTAAAACCTTATTTGCGATGTCCAGAACATGGTTAGCCCATTTTTGCGAGCTCTCAAGATTTTATTTACAGTATGTCCTCTCTTGACAAGCTACAGAAATATTGTTAAACCATGCAGTGCTTGGTATAAACGTGATATTTTACCATTAAAAATACAGTAACACCTCCCCTATTTACACAAAAATGATTTGAGCCACCCGATGCCTCTAACCTCTTCCCAACTGAACTGCAGTCAATATAAAGTAGTTTGAGTAACTCTACCTTACTTAAACTAGGACATGTGACAAATTTCTCCACTTCTAGCGCTCAATATCAACACATTCTCATTACCTGATCTAATTTCTGATGCATTTTACCGTCGGTCAAGCTTTATGTTGTCAGGGAGGAGTTAGCAAATTTTTTTTCTTTAGCTAGGAAACATTACAGATGGTCAGAGAGCGCCACTGCCCTTTTTTATTTGGAGTGAGAAAAGCACACTTTTGCCATGCACACGTGCTACTGACTAGCTAACTGACCAGGTGTCCATGATCACTGACTGAGTCAGTCCTATTGTGTGCCTGCGTGTGTTTGTATTGATGGACAGGCTTGTTTGACATATTTATTCACTTTGCTGTTTTCTGTTAGGCCTTTTGGCTATGGCTCAAGATTTAATGGAAGAAGAAGGCATTTTTTTTGACGAATTCAACAAACTACGAGCACTCGAACCAGATGTCAGCCAAAAGACTTCAGAACTCAAGGAAGAGTGCAAAGAATTTGTTGACAGTAAGATCTGTCTTATGTTATTTCCGCATAATATTGATTAATTTGCCTCATCCGCTGTCTGACAACACGTATGTTTAATTTTGCATCTTTTACAGAAATTGGACAGTTTCAGGAAAAAGTTGGTTGCCTAATTGAGCTTGTAGATCAGTTGGCAAAAGAGACAGAGACAGAAAAGTTCAAGGTAAGGTTGGGCCGTTTTGATGTATATCAACATCAAGTCTGCAAGTGCTACGACTATCATGGATTCTGTCATTTTAGGCCATTGGAGCAAGAAACTTGCTGAAGTTGGTGGCCAAGCAAAGAGAGGCCCTGCAGCAGCAGCTTCAAGCTCTCATTGCAGAGAAGAAGACGCAACTTGAAAGGTAAATGACAACGAAAACCACATCTCAGTATAAAATTAATAGTAGTAATAGTTCAGAGTGGCAGCTGTCTGCATCTTTCTGCACAACTCAGCACTCTCGCACTTTAAATTGTATTCTTAGTTTACATTGCCTAACGACTCTCTGTACGTTAAGTGTTACGTCTTAAATGTTCTTTTTGTTACAGTTGCTTGTTGCTGTAATATTTGTGTAGCTCAAACTGCCGGAGACAAATTCCTTGTATGTTTTTACGTACTTGGCCAATAAAGATGATTATGATTCGGCTCACAACTCTACTGAATTTTTCACGTTGAAATTCCTAAATTAATAGGTTTTACATATTTATCTCAACTTCATACTGTTTTTGTTGTATTTTACACACACTTACTTGTACTTATATAATTGTGAGGAAATCCATAGACATAATGCATTTCCTAGCCACTTCACCTAACCCCAACCATCAAAAATGATTGCCTACCCCCATTCCTTACCCTAACCTCAACCATAACCCAATTCAAACCTAAACTCTAAAACCAAGTCTTGACCCTCAAAAAGAGGTCTTGAGTTGAGAGGACCGGCCAAAATGTCCTCACTTCACAAAAAATTCCTTAATCTGTTGGGAAAAGATGTATTTTGGTCCTCACAATGTAGTATGTACACACACACACACACAACACAACACAAAAATGTGCATTGAGCTAGAGTTGAATTTACACTGTGGGCGGAAGACTAAAATTAAGTTCTTTTTAGTGTTTACAGGGATGGTCAAACCCTTTATACTGCATCCTTAGGCTGTTATTTGTAGCTCAGCTCTAAATGAACAAGAGGTTCTCTCAATTCCGACATTGAATTATGCAAACTATGTCAACTGCTATGATTGCCATACATTGTACACATCACTTTAGAGGAGACATTCACCAACCATCACTGATTAGCAGAAAAATCATCAGATTTGTTTTATTATGAAAACAAATGATTTGATATTGGAAAATTGTCAATATTTAGTAGATTGAAGTTTTTTTTACATGTAATGAGATATATACCCTTGTTTCAGATATCGCATTGAATGTGATGCCTTGGCAAAAGTGGAATCTGAGCAGAATGAGTTCATCAACCAGTTTATTTTACAGTAAGTATGTGCTTTTGTGCTCTATACTCTCATAGGTTTACATTGCTTCACATCAAAATCTCAAGCTATAAATAAAACAGGCATGAACAGGCGACAGCGCATCAAAAGGAGGATGGCAAACAAGTTCACACTCGCTCCTAAACAAAACGCACAACTTGTAATGATACTAGGGTTGTCTGCCAAAGATTAAAAAAACAAACATTTGTTTACTTATAAGTCATTTGAGAGCCAAGCGCCATTGGCAATAATGATTTAGCTATGAGGTAGCCGCACACGTCAACAATCCGTATGTAGACAAATTCATACAATAAATAAAAAAAAAAGATCTCAGACTCATTTTACATGTGTCATGCATAACATAGTGGGAAAAAATAGATGTGACACAAGATATGAAGACAATCTGTGGCTACCCAATGACAAATTGACTGGCTTGCAGGTGAATTATGCATTGTCATAGTGTTTTAATTTGATCTTTTTTTTTTCTCTTTACAGTTGATTAAAGACGCCAACCATCACTTCATTGATGAGGCATTCAAATACTGGGAGTGACATTGTTCAGGTGGAAGATTGCTCGTTATAAGTGGAAGGTTCAGGTTCAACCCCTTGTTCCTTTTGAAGTATGCTTGAACCCATGGACATCAGTACATTTGGGTTTCGTCCCTGTTGATGCCTTGCAATGCCCTCTTTGCAGCTGACTTCAGTCTACGTATCTATCTAACTGGAAGGTGTACAGATTGCACTGGGCTGAACGGTCGGCTATGTGTAGGGACACTAAACCTTGTGTCTCATCTTAACTAAACCTAAACAGGAATGTCCTTGTGTCTCATCTTAACTAAACCTAAACATGAATGTTTGCAACAGGTGTATTTTATAAAGGTGGTAAAAAGATAGACTCTCGGCTTTAATCATATTTTCTTTAGCAAGTTTGATAGATTTGATCTGGGCACAGTCATAGTCAAGACATACTAAATAGTCACAGAAATGGCCAGTGCCTCGCCATCTGTTTAAACAACTAATTCGACTATCTGTTTTTTTTTTGTCAACTGCACACCAAAAAGTCTCTCATAGCACCAACTGACACAGGCCATGAAACCATAGCAGACAAACATTACACAATTTAGTAACCTCGACTCAATGCCGATCAAAAATAAATCTGGTACGACTTAACCATGGGAATGGTATAAAATCAACATTGAAAGAACAAAAGGCAAAGTGGCACAAATACTGTTATCAGAAGTTTTCACGTACAAAATTGGAACGCGCAAAACGGAAGCACAAATCAGAGGAAGATGGCACTGCTTCAAAACAAATGTTCACTGGTGGCACGAGCAGTGGTGGTGATGCTGCCACGGGTGGAACAGTTGGCAGCAATTGTCCCAAACGCTTCTTTTGTTCCGAGCCACAAACAAAGGAGAAACTCCGCTAAGTCTGTACATTTCAAGTAGATTATCGTGTGAGGAAATGTGCACATGATCTACAAGATGAAAATCTTCTTGCAAAATTAAGCGCAGGAGACCTTATTGCACAGGAGACAAAGTATCATCCTAAGTGCCTTACCAACCTGTACAATCGAGCACGTGCAAAGGTCTCACAGGATCAAGACGCCTCAAATGACCAAATATGTAAAAGAATTGCTTTGGCTGAGCTGATGTCCTACATTGAGGAGAAGAGGCAAGATGAGGATGTGAAGGTCTTCAGACTTGCGGATCTTGTGAAGCTCTACACTGCCAGGCTAAATCAACTTGGAGCGGAGATTACTGCGCGAGTCAACTGTAAGCATCTGAAAGACCGCATTCTCAAGGATGAAAGCTTACAATGAAGGACGAGATGTGTTCATGGCTTGTGAAGAAGACGTTGGCTCTATTCTCCGAGAAGAATACCAGACTGATCGAGACGAGCAGTGTGTCATGATGACCCAAATTGCTGAAATGATCCGACAGGACATCTTTGCACACAAAGTAACATTCTGTGGATCGTTTGACCATAACAGCCAAGTGGAGTCTGTTTCACGGTCCCTTTTGTCACTGGTCAGCATGCTCATCACTGATCAATCATGCAACACAAATCTTAGTCAACCAGCGCTATCTATTGCTCAGCTGTTTATGCACAACAGCTGCATGCGCCATCGATCACAACCCGAGCTCCGTGATATCAACAAGTTCATTCCATGGCGCACCAGCTTGTCCTTGTTCCAAAATCTCACTCCGCAAGATGTCTGTGAAGTGGAAGGCAATGGCAGAGAATTCAATAACTCAAGAGACGGGATCAAGAAAAATGAAAGACTTGCCAATTTCGTACACTGCAAAAAATGATGTCTTTGTCCCGCCCATCCCTGCAGACATGGCTTCTTCCAACAACTCTTTGACCAAGGATACGGACCAGGAACATGACTTGGCTGAGTCATGTTGAGAAATGACATATCAGCAGAGTCAACTTTGTCTTGGGCAGAATACCATGTCAGCAGAATGCCAAACCCAGACATTCTGCCATCTGTCAATGCCATGCTGCCCCTCTTTGCCGAGAAAGCCAGTTCACCATCTATGCTTCGGCATTGCATTGCAGTTCATCACCTCAACCCCGGCCAGACTCCAGTGATTAGTGTAGACCAACACCTGTATGCTAAACTGAAGCAGCTGCAATGGAATATGTCTGAACTGTATGGCGAGGACAAGTTTGTAATGCTCATGGGGGAGTTACACACTGAAATGATGGGCTTCAAAGCTTTGGGCCATTGGCTTGATGGAAGTGGTTGGATGGAAGTTCTCCAGGAAGCTGATGTTGCCACGCCAGGCATTGCTGAGTCTTTCCTGAAGGCATCACGTGACTCGAACCCGTCATGCTCACCAAGTAACTGCATGTGCATTGTACATCCTTGTCAAGAAGGCTTATGAGGGATATGTTGCATACAGTTCTGAACAATCCACAGACACTTTCAGCACATGGTGTGAACGGCGAAAAGCCGAACGTCCTCAGTTCATGTACTGGCATACGAGTTTAGAGCTGGAACTTCTCCTCTTCACATTTCTTGCGATCACTACGTACTTTGATTTGTATGTGGATACATTGAAGAAATTGACACCTTGGTTCTCAACCACACCCACTACGCACGTACATGTGCGTGACATGAGTTGTCTGTCTCGGACTCATCCAGATGTTGCCAAAGAATTTCAGCAAGGCAAATTTGTTGTGGCAAAATCCCAGAGAAAGTTCTCTCTCATTGCTATCGATCATTGCCATGAACAAAACAATGGTGTAATGAAGGATAAAGGTGGAATCATTGGTCTTTCCCAGGGTGCGAACACCCTTTTGAGATGGGCAGTGGCAGGACCAGAACTTGTCAGAGTAATTTCTGAGTTTGAAGCAACCATGGTAGGAAAACAACAAAGTTCTGGGCAAAGAAACCATTATGAACATACACGGTCAACCCAGAAGTTATTTGCTGGACAGGTTCAGGTGGTTGTCGGTGTAATGGAGGACATGGGGAACCCATTTGAGGAGGAAGGTCAGGACCTTCACAGACTTCATACAAAGGAGATCATGGATGAGCAGTCATTTGAGTGTCTAACCAGTCTCGCATCAATCAGAAGCAATATGCAAAAATTGTAGAAGAGCGGCTCAGAACAAATACTAAGCCAATCACAGCAGCATGTGTCAGGAACAAGGTGGTACTGTTCATTGTCAAAGTCAAATTACAAGACAGTCAGTCTCCTCAAAATTGAATTTTTGCTGTTTGCAACTCTGTATGTTGCATGTCAGGCACGGAAAGGTGGCTTGAACAATTTCTTCAGTCATGAAAACCTCCCATATCCTCCATCCCTGTCTGCCTATGGGCAGCTACGTTCAGGGAAAAAGTCTGTTCTCATAGAATGTTTTGAAAAGAAAATGGCATCATCAAGTCAAGTGACACCATAGACGGAAGTGCAAATCATGGATGGCGCAGCACTTGCTCACTTTCTTCGAGCTGATGGTTGCAAGACATTTGGAGACCATGCCGTCATGTCCTTTCTTCTATACGTAAACAATGCTCAAAGTCAGGCTTTGAGAGTGGATGTTGTCTGGGACTAGTATTTCATGAATCGCCTCAAGGCACAGACAAGAGAACGTGTCACAGGTCCTATTCAGCACAGACGAGTTGGAGGAGTCTAGCCCAATACCAAAGAACTGGCAGCAGTTTCTTCGCCTGGCCGACAACAAGACAGACTTGTTCACATTTCTGAACAAGGAACTGCTAGAAAATGCATCAGGAGACCAGACTCTTGTTGTTACTGATGGTGCCAATGTGCTCTTGCTTACCTACACCAGCAATGTGGCTCCCTGCAACCATGAGGAGGCAGCCTCGAGGATCATGGTGCATGTCAGTGACGCTGTCATACAGGGCTTCCGCAAGATCCTTGTTCGAACTGTGGACACTGACGTGGTAGTACTGGCAGTGGCAGTCGTATAGCAGCTGGCTCAGAGACCACAGATAGAACTTTGGATTGCCTTCGGTTGTGGAAAGGACTTCAAGTACATCCCAGCTCGTGAAATATGTCTCTGGAGTACTTCACTATTCTACTCTATGACAGGACAGCAACTTTTCCTTCCATCAATTAAGTCAGAAAGAATCTATTCATGCAAAAAGGACGCCAGATATCAGTTTTACCTCCTACCAAGGCTGCTCTACAGCAACACATGAAGAGGGCAGTACTACCAGGTGGGCATCACTGGGGCTGCACCACCGTGCCACGCCGACACTTTCCCCACAACAGTGGAGGCCTCTGTGGTCTACGTTGTTTGTTTTCAAAGTCTTAACCATAGTGTGGTAATTTGTGTTTTGTATGCCCCCCACTGGCCAAGTATGGCTACTACATTTAGACGTGTACACTTCCTTCTGGGAAAAGGTTTTTAATAAGCAAGATGGCTGCCTTGGCTCTGGTTGTGTGTGTGGGGGAGACGAGCTATAGGCAGGCCTCTCACCTTGTTAAGGTTTTTCAAGCGTTATTGGCATTATTTATGATATTCTGCAACATTTCAAACTGAAAGGATTATTTTTGTTCATGAATCAACTCCTTAAACTACCCAACATCCATAACCCGGTTCCTGACCTCGTCTGAGCAAACAATTATGTCACAGTCCACAAGTGACGTAGTATGCATTGTCTTGTGTAATGAGGGGACAAAGAGTCAAATTTAGTTTATCCCAGTGTGTTACCTGAAGATAGCGCCAAACAAACGATCTTTGCCCCAAATTCAAGCTTTCAACAAACAGGCACTAAAATGTCAAAGTAATGACCAGGGCATGTAGACAGCATTTGTAGACACCAGTTTATACAGTTAATCAGAAAAGAAAAAAAAAAGTTGATTTAGTGTTGAGTTGTCCTTTAAAAGATGACTTCACTGATGTGTGCACTGAAGTGAATTACTGTATTCCACTTTAAAATAAACTGTCCTTGAATTGTACCACACCGTGACTCCATGTATCGAAATACGTAGTTCTTTTATTGGAGAGATGCACATCCCTAGTCATTCCTCATTAATGCTTAAACAGAAACCAGGTTTTAGGAAATGAATAACAGGAAGTGGAATGAGTACAAGTTAGATAGACATACTGGTGACAATAACCTATTCTGCCCATGGAATCACTCGTGAATTTAAACAATATGTCAACGTAACATTTAAAAAAAAGGTGAAAATATGAAAGCAGCGCTCATACATAAACAAAAAAAGTGATACATTTATACATAAATAAAAAATGAAAGCATACCTAATCTTGTCCCACCTTGTTTTTATTCATGCAGAACCAAGACAAGTACAAAAATCTTTGGTGTGTAGATGTGAATGAGTGACATGAGAAACACAAAATGACTAGCATTTTTTTTATTTGGAGGCAAATCAATCAGGCTAAAATTCACTAGTAAATAGCTAAGAACACTTATTTTTTTTAAATTATGACTAGCAAATTAAAAAGCAGTGGGAGAAAAAGATACAATTACGTTAGACATCTGAAGTGTGTATTATTTAGTGCAACCTAGTGGTGAACTAATAGAATGCAATGATTTTTTGAAGCACGCGCACTACAGTGCCTCAGAGAGACCACACTTCGCAAGGCTAACACCAATTATTATTTTGAGTGAGCGAACAAAGCAGCAAGCAGAAGCTCGTGGGAGTGGCGAGCAAGAGTGACTAGAACTCGCTGGAGCGGCTAACAAGAGCGGCTAGCTGGAGAAGCTAGCAAAAGCGAGCAAGAGAAAAGCAGAGGCAGACCACCACCTGTAGACCCCAACTGTGGGAGGTAAGTAGCAGTCGACCCATTGGGTCCAACACTAGCTGCATGCAAGTACCACCAGAGGCTAACTACATATCTAGTTATTCACCTTCAGATATCCGTAGCAGAAATAAGGGGCGAAACATGTTAGCCTTGAAATAAATAGTGGGATTTTTTAAACAATTTAGTTCAACGCTAAATGGTGCTAAATAATATCCATTGTACCTTTTAACAAAGCAGCAAATGAGGATGTGTTACTTCCCAAATAAGGCTCAGAGGTAAACAGTATCCACCCATTCTCAAAACACAGAAAAGAGCAGACACATGTAGAGTCTTCACATTGGATTTTTTTTGTCATCACGTGATCATGACTAAAATGCCTTTGTAAATGCAACAATGACATCTGTATACTTGTACAAAATACATTTAGGGTAAAAGCAGCTATCGCTACAAGGTCACTACAAAAACGACAGGGACCGCTCCATGGTCCTTATTGTTCTGTAGAAATTATTTTTTCTATTTGCAAAAGGGCCTACATGCACGAAAACTCCCCTAATTTTACACAAACATTGGGTTTGGTGAAAAATTTGGTATGTTAAAGTTGTCTTATACAAAAAAAAAATTGGTTGTGTAGTGCCACCTATAGAGTGCAATCCCCTATCCAGGTACGTTTGACATAAGCCCATGAAAATTGGTTTTCAATCAGATAAGCTCGAACTTCGAGATGCCAATTCAAAGTCATTATGCATTTAACATGCCTGAGTGGCGGATTGGTTGGAGAGGTGCACCTCGCTCTGTGTCCTCAGCCTGTCAGATCGCCGGACCTCACTGAGTGTGACTTTTTCTTGTGGCGGTAACAAAGTGAATGTACCACCACTTCCAGCAAATATCGATGACATGAAAGATTGAACAGTTGCTATCATTGCACCGCGACATCTTACGTTTGGGAGGAATTTTCCTATTGGCGGCTTGATGTCCGTGCTGCCCGTGATATTTTTCTACTCCTCTAGATGGTGATCTTTGTTTGAAGAAGAAGAAAAAAAAAACACCATCTGGAGTAAAAAAACAAAACAAAAAATCAAGTGGCTCTTGAATTTTCCCATCAGTACTGCTTACCAAGAAAAAGTTGTTGAAGGCCTAACAATAAACAAAATGAACTCATGAAATTTACAAGATGTTCAGTGGTTGGAGGACAAGTCCTTTTGTTTTCAAGCTATGCTCAAGCACAGATAATTTATGCATATGCACAGCAAAAGATTGATAGATGAATTCCCATGTGTTTTTATCTGTTATCAAAACACAGCTAAATCGTAGTTCAAACCTACAGCAGGAGTAAGGTAAGTCATGTTCATTTTTATTTTGTATAGTCCTTACTCATAAAAACAGTCTTAAACGGCTTCACTGGCCCACAGCTGACAAAAACTGGCGACATCCCATGGTCCAAATCTCCAACCGTACGAGGAAATACCCATTTCGGGGAAAAAGAAGAAACCTTGAGAAGAGACCACAGATGAGCTTCTAAATGCACAAAATCTCATGAAACTTTGCACACACGTTAGGCCTGGCAAAAAAAAAAAAAATCCACGTTAGACGTTTATTGTACCATTTTCAAAAATATTCCAATTCCAACGTGCCAGTGCCCCAATGTGCCAGTAGCCCAACATGTCCAGGGCTGCGAGAGCCCTTTTTATCTTCTCACAGCTCTAGTCTTCTACTTCTATTTCAACTGCTTTCTCTTCAAGTTGTGCTTCGTCTAATTCTTCTGCTGCCTTTCCAATTGTGTCCGCTTCAACGGCCTCTGCCAAATCATCGCGTCTTTCTGCATGTTTGTGTTCTTCTGTATATGTTGGGAGAGTCATGTCTTCCTCTTTCTCGTCCACACTATCATCTGAGAGGACTTCCTCATTTTCAGTATCATCTGAGAGTATTTCCTCATTTTCAGTATCATCCGAGAAGACTTCCTCATTTTCAGTATCATCCGAGAAGACTTCCTCATTTTCAGTATCATCCGAGAGGACGTCCTCATTTTCAGTATCATCCGAGAGTTCTTCCTCAATTTCAGCATCTGAGAGGACTTCCTCATTTTCAGTATCATCTGAGAGTACCTCCTCATTTTCTTCTATTATTTCTGCTCTCTCTTCCACTTCTTGCTCGTTATCATCTTCATCTGTAGCAGACTCCTCTTCTGTGGGCTTTATGGAATCATGCAAAAATGTTGGATTGATATCTTCTATGCCTTCTGTATTCCTCTCAGAAGGAACTGCCTTCTGTTCTTCGGCTACATCCGCAATGACTTCTCTATCTGTTGATGGGACCTCTTCAGTGTGATCATAAAGAGGTGGTGACCCCCCTTCGCCCGTTTTCTCCACATTCTCTTCTGAGGGTACGGCCGCCTCTCTTTGGTCATATTCAGCATCAGCCTGCACCTCAGATAGTTCCTCGGCTGTTTCTACATTTTCCTCCTCCTCAGTGGTTTCCTCATGGTCCTCTGTGGCCCATTCTGTAGCTAGCTCCTCGATATCTTTCACAGTTTCTGGGGAAGTTGCACTTGCTGGCATTTCTCCACTTTCACCAACCTGCTGGATAAAAGAAAAGACATTTGCTGTAGACTCAAAATGTTTGTGTTTGACATTAAAAAGTTATGAGACAAGTGATCAACATTTCATCTTTTATTTTTCAGGTATTTTACACCTGGATCCACTAAAAAGCACAACTAAGACATCACATTTTCTTTTAATTCCCCCCTAGTTTTTTATATGAGCAAAAAGTATTGGAAGACAATTGGCAGATGTGTTTTGTTGGCCAGGTGTGCATAACATTGACAAAGCTTAGTTTCACATTTGAATACATGCAATACCAAATGCAAAGAAAAATGTGTCAAATATATATATTTTTTAATTTCAGACTTTTGTCCCGTATTTTACGTGGGAGCGTAGTATCGACTGAGGGGGCCGTTGAATCATGAGGGACAGCTGCACAAAATTACTTTGGAACCTCTCCAGTGACGGTGCTTTCAGGAAACGTAGGAAATAAAATAAATCAAACTCCATACTTATGTACACCATGTTTATGTGATTGGCAGAATAAGAAGTGATGGTCCGTGTATTTTTCGACCATTCGGAAAATATTGCCGTGACCGGTGTGCTGCCGTGAATCGTCTCCTAAAATTCTGTTTAACTGAGTGTGTACTTATTCATGGTGTATTGATTAAGGTGTTTGCCTCATAAGTGTAAAGTCAAAGGTTTGGTTCCCGTCACCTTTTTAAAAAATTTTTTTTATATAATAATAAATATATTACTACAATTTCTTGACAACAGCCTGTATGTGTTTTAAGGCTTATGGTTGAGGTGTGTATATAAGTATTGAGTTTGATTTCTTTCCTATGTTTCCTGAAGGCACAGTCACTGGGGGAGGTTCCAAAGCACTTTTGCGCATCTGTCACTCATGATTCAACGCCCCGCTCAGTTGATACTATGCCTCCATGTAAAAGAAACAAAACAAAACCAAGATTTGAAACTGGGAGGAAAAAAAGATTTGAGACTGAAAAAAGAAAGTTCTCAAAGTGAAAAGAAGTGTTGAAACGGTAAAGAATAAGATCTGAATCTGAAAAGTAAAAACATGCAACTGAAAAAATAAGACCTCAAATGTCAAAATATGAATGGAAGCGAAAAGCGAAAGTAATTTATTCAAAAGAATGACCGAAGAGAATCAAAATTAATTTTGACCCGAAAAAATGTTTCACACACTTATTTTTTATTTTGAATACATCACCACAACAGTTTTCAGTTCAAAACTAGTTTTGTACAAGTACAAAACTACAAGGAATAATAAAATAAAGGAGGGAAAAAAATACCTGTTTTTAACCGAAAGTCACACACACAATTGTACATTATGGAACTTACAAAAAAGCTGATCTCAAACGAAGGCCAGTCCAAATTTGCCACCGTTTATGCAGTCCACGGAGGCTACATGAGGAGTCGCCTTTGAAGGACCCAGCATATGAATTTGGACACAGCTTGTGTGTGTGTGTGTGTGTGTGTGTGTGTGTGTGTGTGTGTGTGTGTGTGTGTGTGTGTGTGTGTGTGTGTGTGTGTGTGTGTGTGTGTGTGTGTGTGTGGTCTTGATTTTGTTACATAATGGGGCCAACATTCCAGGAATTCACAGAGTTGTGGGGGCCCACAAGTTTCGACCTCTTTTTGAGGGTCAAGACTTGTTTAGGTGTGAATTGGGTTATGGTTGAGGTTAGGGTAAGGAATAGGGGTAGGCAATCATTTTTGATGGTTGGGGCTCGGGGGAGGGGCTAGGAAATGCATTATGTCAATGAAATGTCCCCACGATGATACAAAGACAAGTGTGTGTGTGCGTGTGTGTGCGTGCGTGTGAAATTTGGCTTAATTATGTTTCATAAAAATTGTTTATTTACATTCTTTTTTATTATGTTTTTTTATTTATATTTTCAATAATGCAATTTAAAACATTTGCAGTGTAATACTTCAAAGTATTTTTTTTTGGGTGAGGGCTGGAGCAGATTAATGACATTTCGATTAATTTCAATGGGGAAAATTGATTTGTTCTATGAGTAATTTGACGAATGAGATCTCACAGAATGAATTTAGCTGGAAAGTCTAGGTGCCCCTCCCTGTATAACAACTATTTTCAACTGCTCAGTACTGTACAAACAAGGTCATGTGGAAGCACAGTGGCTACACACCTTGCTGGCCAAATCTTCAACAGGTCCACCCATTTCAACAGCAGAAGGCTCCTCCTGCACCGCCTCAGACTCCTCCTGCACCGCCTCAGGCTCTTCCTCAAATATCTGAAAAGGAGCATGAGTGTTATCAACGTCTCATCAATAATTATGGCAGAAGTTCTTTGAAGCTGATGTACTTGCTGATTCAGGAGTTTGCATTGTTAAAGTGCTCAAAAATAACTGGACAAGTGAGGAATAGCTGACAAAACCTTATTGGCAATTCTCAGTGCAGAAAGATATTCAGAGTTCTGCAACCAGTAACAATCCCATGTATAATGTTTCTCCCGCCAAAACCACACATGTTAATGCCAGGTAGTGGAAATTCAAAATAGCACCTTGTGGCAAAGGACTCGCAATAATGTGAAAACAGAAATGTTGCTCTGGATGGCCTGTTCATGAAGCTTTATTTTCCCATCACTACAGAATACCTTAAGGCTGGAGAATTAGATCACCCTCTTTTTTTTTTTTTTTACCTTAACTGAAATAAGCCAGGTTAGAGCAGAGCAGTCCCGTCTCATACATGCCCGCATTAACTCGGGGGCCAATGCCAAGCTTTTGTTAGCATGATTACAAGGGCTTTAGCTTGTGGGTGACTATTTGCTTAGTAAGTGCAAACTGTAAACCGCATGCCAACCCAGATGAGAGGTGGTGAATTGCACCTGTCAATTTGTGTGCAGATCCCTGCATGCAGCACACATATCACAAAACACAAATTATAATTAAAAAGTCATTTTTCAATAAATGTACACATTAAGCACCATGTATATAAAATATGCAAATTTGCCACTAAGTTCCATCTAAAAAAAAACATTGTATTTTTGGTAAATAAAAATGAATTTAAGGTGTAAGCGCAAAGTTGCAATTTGGAACTTTTTTCCCCCAAAAAACTTTACAATAAGCTTTTTATTTGACCATTTATGAGTGAAATGCCTTCTAATTAGCAGATTAACACCTTAGCTGTTCACAATGGGTACTCCTGCGACTGGATTCAGGTTAGAATTTCTCGCGCCCTGTCTGCGGATGTGACGTAATGTGCGGGGTGTGTATGTGAAGAACGGTATGTGCACTTTCATTTTTCGTCAGCAGGTGGCAGTAGCGATTCAAAATGGAATATTCTACGTTCAGTAGCTTTAAGTTAAATACAACAGAACGGTACTTGGCCAGTGATTTGTGTAGCCTGCATACTACACTTTGACAATCACTTATCTAGCTAATAAAGTTTATCCTTTGCCAACCTCAGCATGGTCCAGATTCTCTTCCTCTAGCTCCTCCTCTTGTTCTTGCTCCTCCTCTTGTTCTTGCTCAACGACGCTGGCTTTAGTTGGATCCTCAGGTTCGGGCACTAGGGAAAAAACAGAAGAGCTGTGCAGAATGTAAGTCTGTCACACTGTTTGACCAATTAATTAGCGCATAATCAACTTTGCAGTGAGAGGGCTGGTATAGTATACATGTCATTGGGCTTAAAATGTAATAGCTATGAAAAGCCAACACCCCATTGACACCGGTATTTTTTTTGTCAATGTGATAATGGGACTAAGACAGGCTTTGCGGAATTGCATAGCAATCAAGTGGAAAATCAGTCAGGGCTGCACATAAGTGGTGTGCACTGTAAATATTACAAACGCTCCCGATTGGAGTGCCACTGCGCATGAGTGAACGTACTGAAAGGAATAACTTCACGGTCTGATTCATCACTGGCTTGGTTTGAGCTCAGCCAGACGAGCATGCTGCATGAGAAACTCCACCACACCTTTTATTTGTCGGACAGAAAATAAATATTTAATATAAAATTGATTTGAATATTTAATAAATATTTAAATGAAACTAAATGGAGCAAAATTTTAGATTGGAATAACTAAAAACAAGTGATGTGTTCAATATAGTGGCATATATCCATATTGACTGACTACTTATTATTTAAATATAATAATTATTATTAGCTTATAGGCACTGACACACCCTGTGAGGAAAGAATGCAACGTGTAGCAATAGGACGGGGCAGGACAGAACAGGAAATCACTACCGGCGCCGTGTGGTGGTGGTGGGAGTGGCTATGCCACTGCTAAAACACCTGTAAATAATTGGACTCTTTGGCACCAAACGGATGTGTCTGAGTTACTACTTAAAACAAAAAAAATCCAAACATTTAAAGACAAGGTATTATTGATCATTCCATTACCCTCTTGTGAAGGTTCACGAGCAGAAATCACGACTTGGGCAACATCATCTTCATCATTGGAAGCCATGTGAACAGCATTGGCTTTCATTCCTGTGATATTATGCACATATCAGTGACAAATAACAAACATTTTTAAATATGGCATTCAAAAGAATACACAGGACCTCGAGAATGAGAGCAGATGTACTAGTGCAGGGGTCAGCAACCTATCCTGTCAAGAGCGCCATTTTAGGTCGAACAAATAACCAAAATCTATCTGGAGACGCAAAACATTTGAGGATTGTGATGAAGGAAACGGTGTTATTTAGTGTTAGTCTAATGTAGTGAGGGCCCAAGAGCTCTTTGGAGCTGCAGCAGAACAGAAAATTATGCAGCATCCAATACTTTGAGATGTGTTTTCTTCTACTTTTCGTTTTCCATTTTTATTAAAAAAAAATTTCCATGCTCCATTTTTAGATTTCCGACCTTTCCGTCAATTTTTGGGACATTTTTGACAATTTTATGGAGAAGACAAATGGTAATTTTATGCCTCTCCTTCCTTTTTGGACATTTTATGGCTATTTTTGTGTGTGCATTTTTATGCCTTTTTTGCTATCAATTTCTGACATTTTTAGCAAATTTGTGGACATTTTTATGGTAATTTTCAGGATTTGTTCATTTGTTTTTGGACAATTTATACTTACTTTTTAAACATACTTTTTTGCCTATTTTTATGCAATTCTCTGACATTCATACTTCCTTTTATTGTAATTTTCTGCGCTTTTCTTTTTTGGATATTTTATGATCACTTTTTAGACATTTTTAGGTCATTTAAAAAACTTTTTCATTTACTTTTCTTCTCTTTTCTGACAACTTAAAATTTTGGACTAATAAAAATGTTTTTATCTAAATCATTAATTCAAATTAAAAAAATAAAAATGTAAAAAATATGTATATAATTTCTAGTAATTTATTTTAGAGATCCACATGGTTGCACAGGAGAGGGCCTAAACAGCCATAATATGGCCCAGGAGCCACAGGTTGCAAACCACTGTACAAGCCCTTTTTTCCCTTGCCAATCTCGCATTTTTACGAGTCAATTAGAAAACTGCGCTCTAACTGGGGACTTCATATGGGGGACTTCAAAGCTCACGTGGCACTTACGCCACTCAGAATCTGAGTTCTGTTATTGGACTTATGTGCTTGTTATGGATTACTGGTACCTTAGTGTAAAAAAAAATAAATAAATAATAAAAAAGCCAGAGCTATCGAGGTGTCGGAAAAGTACCACAGGTGACGACTTAATGGCTTTCAAGGCCCTGTTATTGGTTTGCACAGCTAACCAAGATAAAACAGCTAACCAAGGTAAAGTGGAAGAAGGTTGAAAAGTGACACGATGGGCTACTTTCTAGGCTAGTCTACTTGTGGTGATTTTTTTTTTTTACAGTATATATATATATATATACATTATTGGGCCACCCTAATTTGTGTGGTGACGTATTGCGTCATTCAAAAGAGGTCATTCCATTGATAACCATGACCACACAAAAAGTAAATAATAATAAAGTAATAAATAATGGAATTCAAAAGAGAGATTTGGCCTGCACAAATGGTAAAACAATATCACCTGATATTTTTGAGACACTTATAAGCACTGTATTTCTCATGACATTCATTGCATTCCATTTCCACTGACAAGAAGTTTTCTTTTTCCATGGAAAAATATATACTTGCCAAGAAGCATTTTGGCATCCTCAAAATCAAAGTCGCCATCCCCATCGGTGTCGTATGCCGCCAGTTTACCTAAAACACAAGCAGAGAAGCTTGTTTGTTCTCATTGTAAACTTGCAGCCACAATTATTTATGAAATGCATTGAGATGAAATGGCACAACAATTTCATATTACATTATCGGTAATATCACATTATTAAAATAAGAAATGTACAGGTATAATGATAGAGCTCCTGAAAGCACCGTTTTCCGATTTGATATTATTTATTCTACTATAATTTTAATAAAATTCATGTACTTGACACGTGATCAAAAAATCTGTCCGTTACTGTTTTCTGTTTACATGTTTCAATGCTTACCGATATGTATTCCTTGCTGCTTCTTCCAAAAACTCAAATGGCATTATTGGTATTTTGGATTTTGTTTGGTAGAAAATAAAAAACTAAATTAAGGCTATAATCGCTTCAAAGGGAAATGGGCGGGATGGCACTACCACATGTTATTACATTGAAAAATACATCTAAATGTGTCAATTCAGTATGAAACCTTGACACACCAAAATCGGCACACCTTATGACATCGCTGCTTGATGACCAATCCTCTCCACCCTTGATGTTGTTTTTTACTTTATAAACTGGGGTTCAAATTCATAGATGAGACATGTATTGGACACCTCTTATCAGGATGTCTTTTTTTTTTTTTTTTACTGGGAAAAAAATTGAGTTCAGTAAGATTTGGAAACAAGGTCACCAATCAAAGTAGTTTAAAAAAAAAAAAAAATTAAAAAGACGTGCTCTTCTTCAAACTGTGCGTGTAACTGCCAGCCAGAGTCTTCTGCATGTCCCAAATGGCCGACGACATCTTGTTGCTTCAGTCCATTAGATACTTGTTTTCCAGTTGGACTGAGGGGTTTTGTTTACACGTTCATAATTTGGAAGGTTTGTTGTATAATGTTTTGTTTCAGACTTGTAACAGTGCAGTAACGAACACAAAGGAGCAACATTTTGTCCAAACATATGTATTGAAATCAGGGAAGGCTGAACAATAATAATCTCATTTTAAAAAGTATGTACATGTACATGTACAGTACTCACCAAGAACTTCCTCATAGTCAATTGGGTTGAAGTATACCAGTGCTATAGATGTCCAGACACCCAACAGTGCAAGAACAATGAAACAGGTGAAGAACGTGTTGCCACTTGAAGCGGACTCCATCTTCTTTGCATTTTTTTTTGTTGCCTGGGTCCTCGTACCACCTAAAACAGAACGGAAAGTCTGTTGTTTTCCATCGTGTCTCTTACAAGACAGGAACGATTTATTAGAACGACACTGGGGAAAATTCTGCTTGACTGTGGGCTGAAGTCCGTAACTGTATAGGGATATTTGACTCATAAGTTCATACTTTGTCCCAAATTAATTTGATTATTTTTCCTGAACAATTAGTACCTTTAAAAAACTTTTTCCCCCACTTGTTGTTGACTGAAGATGACATCACGTGAAACAGTTAACGACCAATTCCGGCTCACCCGTTTTCTGGGTTTGGTCAGCAAACTGAGCCATGATTGGTCGTTTACCTACTTCCTCAGCACAGTTGATGTCATCTTCAGTCGACAGAAAGTGGCAAAAGGACTTTTTAAAGGTATTAATTGGTCATTAAAAATAATGAAGTTATCACATTAATTATAGACAAAATATCATCTCCTTACTGCTAAAAATGGCTCAATAAGTCAAGCGTTACTATTGAAAATTAAATGACCCTTCTATATTGGTAGATTTGTTAGCACCTCTTTAACACTATAATATAGCATATTGTAGTGGATTTAATTTCCAGTACACATGACAGCAATTTTCAACATCCGAGGCCACTCTTTGGCAAGGACCTCTGGCAGATCTGCAAGGTGGCGGTGGAAATTGCCACCCCAGTTGCCACCCTTGTTGGCAATAAATCTATCAATAATGTATGACTACATTACACATTGAAATGTTTAGGATACTGTCTGTACAAATTGTTTTCATCCTAAATTTCAAATTTCCATTCTTTCATTAGAAAAAAAAGTATGTTCTTTAGTAATCACCATTTTAAAATAGGTAATTTGAGTGACATTGAGTGAAAATTGAAAAGATACAAAGAAAATAAGCTTTTTGTGAAAAGATACATTTTCTGCTCAACAGTGACTTTGACACTAATATTTTTGGTTTATTGATGCTATGTGAATTAGGTTTAATGTGACAAAGGCTTTGATCATTCACATCATCCTTGAAAACGTTCTATTTCATCATATCAGTCGTGATTCACAGCAATTGCATACACCGGCAGAACATTGAAAAGAGATACAATGCTGCCATCTGCTGGCCATAGTTAGTGGCTGTTTGTGATTTCACAAGCCCATCGAGTAGGCAGCACTGCGCAACAATTTCCACTGCCCATCGAGAAAAACAACAACTAATAAACGTCAATTAACGTTTTTGGCGGTATGCATTTGGATTTTAGTCAACGTCATTAAACGTTTTTAGCGGTAAAAGCGTTAAGTTTATATCATCACAACAAAAACATACTATCACAAGTTTATTAACTGCCATAAATTCATTAAACAAAAAAAAGATTATTAAAAATTAGGGGCGACAGGTGATTAATTTTTTTATTGTAATTAATCGCATGACTTCACTAGTTAACTCACGATTAATCAAAAATTTTATATCTGTTCTAAATGTACAATAAAAAAATTCTAGGTTTTCATACTCTTGTTAACAAAAGTGGGAGAAAAAAAGTTAAATAATAGCAATAGTTCAAATGAATTTTTGACGTTTATAGCCGTCAATGGCAGTGAAAGAATGAAAAAAAAGAAAACATTATTAGAAATTTTAGGGCGTCAGGCGATTAAAATTTGTAATTGTAATTAATCGTATGACTTAACTAGTTAATTCACGATTAATCACAAATTTTATATCTGTTCTAAATGTACAATAAAAAATGTTTAGGTTTTCATACTCTTGTAACAAAAGTGGGAAAAAATGTTAAACTAATAGAAATAGCCGTCAATGGCAGTGAATGAGTTAAACATAACTAACGTGCGGAGATAACTGACAAGGAGGCAATATAACGAATAGTAGTAGTACTGTAATACAGAACATTGCTACGGCGGTTTTTATAGTACGTATAGTTTTTCATTAAACTACCTTCGACAGTCTATTAAACTCCCTCTGGAAGTGTCGTCAGAGCTCATTGGGTTTATTGAACGCGTACACACAATAAATATCCAAACACAGGCTCACAGACCTGCTTAATTTGTAAATAGTGCAGCAAGAGTCAATTTGCTAGTAGTTCATAAAACAAATGAAGCATACCAGTCCTGCTTTGGCAATTACCGTTAGTAAATTATACGCAAAACAAGTTGAAAAGCAATAATAAGGCAATGTAGTTTCGGGACATAGCGATAGCTAGCTAGCGCAGACTGCTGATGCTAACGAAGGCACTTGCTTACACACGTAGACTTCATGAAAGACAATACATGACAAGAAAATATGACATTGCTTTGTGGCTCAATAAAATAAAAACAAAATAAAATAACCTCATGAAACAGGCCTCAACAAAAACGATGGAACTGCTAGAAAAGAACGAAAATAATGTAATTTTTAGTTAGCATCACAGGAGCCGTCTGACTTGTAAGCAGTCATTCGGGTGAGAAGTAGTCACTGCGCTGTTTGCTATCATGCTGTGTAAACAAAAAAAACAGGACCCGATGAAGCAAAGCAGGCAGTTGTCTCAGGAGATTAGAAAGAAAATTAAACACAGGAACACTAAAGGTAAATGCTACAAGGCCACATCCAAGTAGTTTGATGTTCCTGTGACTGCAGCTCATCATATTATTCATAAATTGTATTTAGATCGATGGGACTGTACACTGCTAAAGACAAACATGTTAACAAAAGAGTAATTTTCCTGCAGCCGGGGCACCAAAAAATACAGTGAAATAACAGAAAATTACTTAATAATTCATAATTTTGCCCTCCATAATTAAAACACAGCTTGTAGTTGTAATTTTAACAAAATTTTGCCTTATTTTCAGGTTGTTTTGAATATTTAATTAGAAACATCATCACATTTTAAAACAATTAAATTACCTAGAAACATAGTAAGTTAACATTGTATTACGAATAGTAATGCTTACAATTACAGAAATTTGCTGTTATTATTTGTTTTTAATTACATTAGTTCATGGAAAGAGGTTGTATAATAATTTGTGTTTGATTTAATATAACAGTATATGACACAAAACTGCAGAAAAAAATAGATATTGGGTTTAAAATTGCAACAATTGACTGTTATGGTCATTCATATAGCACTTTTCTACCTTACGACTCGTTACGAGGCCACCAAACTGCTTTACATTTTGACTACTCATTCACCTTCTGATGTTGCAGCATCAGAAGGTGAATGGTTTTGAGTCAGTATCTTACGCATAAGGATACTTGGACATGGTCACAAAGGCCAAGGATCGAAACCACAACCTCATGGATACTAGATGACCTCTAGATGACCTTTCTCTCTCGTAATTTTAGATCAAATGAAATGTATACTTCGTTGGTAGTGCTGATGCCCCTTAAGCAAAGGCAACAGCCCTAAATTCAAGTCCTATTCTTTGCGTTGTATATTATTTATCCTCTCAAGCTTTTCCCTTTCCCTACTGCACTGGTTGTCAGCCCCCGGTCTTGGAGTACCCCTATCCAGCCTCTTTTCCATGTCTCCCTCAACACACACAGCTGAGGATCGTTATCAGGCTTCATGCAGAGCTTGCCGATTAGCTGATCATTTGAAACCCCTGTGTTGCTTGTGGGAGACAGGCTGGATAGGGGTACTCGAGGACCGCAGTTGAGAACCTCTGCCCTACTGTATCTCATTAGATGTCCTTTCAAAATAAAAGTTAATACAATGTCAATGAACGTTACTGTCTAGGAGTCATTTTCAATGAAAACATTAGTCATTTAACAAAGAATTTATCGTAAAATCAAGTTTTTTTATACTATTAACTCATTCACTGCCATTGACGGCTATAGACGTCAAAAATTCATTAGAACTATTTCTATTAGTTTAACATTTGTTTCCACTTTTGTTAACAAGAGTATGAAAACCCATAAAAAAAATTATTGTACATTTAGAACAGATATACGATTTGTGATTAATCGTGAGTTAACTAGTGAAGTCATGCGATTAATTACGATTAAAAAATTTAATCGCCTGACGCCCCATATTTTTAAAAATCGTTTCCTTTTTTTTCATCGCGTCAGGCGATTAATTTTTATTTATTGTAATTAATTGCATGACTTCAATAGTTAACTCACAATTAATCAATTTTTTTTTACATCTGTTCTAAATGTACAATCATTTTTTTCTAGGTTTTCATACTCTTGATTACAAAAGTGGAAAAAAATGTTAAACTAATCCAAATAGTTCAAATGAATTTTTGACGTCTATAGCCATCAATGGCAGTGAATTAGTTAATTTCTTAGTAATTGAACATAATTTCCCCCCTTTTTTGTGTGTTTTAACCTTAAATAACAGAAAAATAATTGTGAAATTAAGATTCCTTTGTATTTATTCATATTTTAACAATAAATATATGTATTGTTTTGTTTTTTTTTATTGGTAAAAGAACAGAAACGTGTTTTCACAGTTACAGATTTCATGTTAGCACAGACCAGTCTATTTTAAAAATTAAATGATATTTTAAAAATATAGGAAAAACTTATCAAATAAAAAGTGACATTTTGTTACTTTTTTTTTTTTTGTGTGTGTGTGTAGCCAACCTCACTGGACATGGGCGCAGGAGGGACATTGAAAAGATGGACAACATAAACGTCACAAAAGAGCTCATAACAACCAACAAAGAAATTAAAGAAGAACTCCAAGGTCAAGAGACATCATTGTTTGACCGCATCATCTGTCCTTGTTTGAGCCAAAATGGACTTCATAGGCATTGACCAGGGAGAACGCCAACCATAAAAAATAAAAAAGCCAATCTGTATATTGACAATCCACAACGCTTCTGGGACAAAGTCTCATGGACAAAACTGGGAAATTTTGGCAAGGCGCATCAGCACACAGACACAAAAATGAATATACCAAGAAAAGTTTGCTGCTTTGCTACATCCTGCTATCAGGGTATCTATGAGAGAAATGTGCTACCCAGTGTCCGAAAGCCTGGTCTCAGTCACAGGTCATGACGGGTCTTGCAGGAAAATGACCCAAAACACACGAATGGCTAAGAGCAAAACATTGGACAATTCTGAAGTGGCCTTGTATGAGCCCTGATCTCAATTCTATTGAGCATCTGAAAAATGCCAGCTGGAAAAAGCACACACCAACACGAGACGATCGCATCCGTTTGCTCATGAAATGTGGGCCAAATCAGCTGCTGAGAGTCACACAACTCTCACTGGAAGTTACAAAAAAATCACTCGTTTGCAGTGATGGGATGGTCTCAAAAGGTTGTGAAACAAAATAGGAAGTTGAGGTTTTACACATAAAATCTGAAAATTATTACCATCATTATAGTTATTAAGTTTATTCATACACCAGATTTAACTCATAAAATGCCATAAATTAATTGTAAAAAAGATTATTAAAAATTAGGGGCGACAGGCGATTAGCATTTTTAATTGTAATTAATCACATGACTTCACTAGTTAACTCACGATTAATCACAAATTTTATATCTGTTCTAAATGTACAATAAAAAATTTCTAGGTTTTCACACTCTTGTTAACAAAAGTTGGGGACAATTTTTTAAACTAATAGAAATAGTTCAAATTAATGTTTGAAGTTTATAGCCATCAATGGCAGTGAATTAATAAAAAAAAGAAAACATTATTAAAAATTTATGGCGTCAGGCGATTAAAATTTGTAATTGTAATTAATCGTATGACTTAACTAGTTAACTCACGATTAATCACATATGTTATATCTGTTCTAAATGAACAATAAACAATTCTAGGTTTTCACACTCTTGTTAACAAAAGTGGGAAAAAAATGTTAAACTAATAGAAATAGTTCAAATGATTTTTTGACGTCTATAGCCGTCAATGGCAGTGAATGAGTTGAACAGGTTCAGCTGACCAAAATCTATACAAAAATAACATTAAACGGAATAAAAAGGTAAACAGACACAAACAAATAATGAGCACATGTCTCCTATTCCCTATCTGTATTGAGTGGATGGTTTATAATGGCATCAAAGAAAGCATAGAGAAGGTACACCTTCTGTAGGTCATTTATGTGAAGTCTACCTCTATTTCAATGCATACATTTACATTGCCATGCCCAAATATACAGTAATACATACATAGCATAGCCATAGGACATTAGCACATTGCAAAAACTCTTCATTTGTTTCTAATCAAGCTGTTATCTTACACGTTTTAACCTTTTCTCAAGTGTTTTTTTTTTGTTCAAGCACAACCTTATCTGTTGACCTTCCTTGCGCCAATCACAAAACCGCTCCGACTAAAGCAGTTGATTGGCTGAGTCGCGTCACGTTGGCGGAGGAATCACTGCGCACGGTCCGTGTTTGTGGTGTGCTTGCTGCTTACATTTACAACCGTAATGAGCAGAAGACTACCGTAAATACGTTGCGCTGGTTAAATTAATGGACCAGAGTCCACCTTTTGTCCCTTAGGTCTAGGGTGTAATCGGTTTGCCATCTGGGACGTGGAGGAATAACTGTGCCACATACACGCACAACTTGTGGCGGAAATGCAAACAAGTCCACATTGCTGTCGCTATACTGTAGTTGGTACAATATTTTAAACACAGTTCCCTGTATTGATGGGTTCATTGTAGAATGCTGGAAGGCTTGATGTGCCGTGACAAGGCTTGTTTACAGAGTGGTTTTGCTGTCAAAGCTCTTCACCAGACTTTCCACCAATCTGATCTGCTAGATGGGATCGTCTGATGTTTTGCATTTTATGCAAATTTTGTGATTGGCTGTAATGTCATAATTCGTTGATCGTTGATCGGATCAGCGAATGAAGACAACATTCTTGTTTACTTAAGGGACGTTCATCGCTGCCATTGTATATATGTTTGAGTCCGAAAGTTAGTTTACTTAAAGCCTTGCTGCCTGTCTTGTGAGGGGATCTTGGCACTTGTTGGCAGAAGTTCTGCCTCCGCATCCTCAACCATCCAAACACAAAGTAATTGCGTTTGCATAAGATTTGTGATTGATGTAACGAACGAACGGTTAACGTGGCATAATCACACCAGCTATTTAGATGCTCAGTTGAATTTGCTTTGTGTTGTTTTTGATTTTGGCATTCTGACTCCACAGCAGAAATTATACCAAAATCTACAGAAATTGTAACATGATCAATAACCCAAGCAGGCAAGTGTAAGTATTTAGGTCATGTCTCTCAGTTGTCTCATGCGAGTACAGTAATTTCTGGACTACAAGTCGCTACTTTTTCTCACTTGCATTCAACCCTGCGGCTAATACAAAGGTGCGGCTTATCCATCAGATCACAATGGGGTGCACTAGAAAGGAAGCGCAAGAGCGTCAGGCAGAGCAAAACAAACCAAGTGAGCCCAAATACGGTAAGATGGACGAAACGAGACCGAGACAATTTGCGCCCTCATTATGGAAAAGAAAGTAGCGGGAACCTGGTGTGGTAACATTAAAACACCTGCGGCTTATATGTTTAACAAACTCGAGTATTCCCCAAAGTTAGCTAGCGTGGCTTATAGTCAGGTGCGCCTTATAGTCCACTGTACTCTCATACCCTTATATAAAATCTAGTTGCAACCAATTTCCTTCAAAGCTTTGTCACAACAATGAAGTTCCCCATTTTCAAAGTTTTTTCCCTAAATGCAAAGTTATGGGCCTGATTTACTAAGATTCCAACAGTCGAGTATTCCCCAAATTTAGCTAGCGCGGCTTATAGTCAGGTGCACCTTGTAGTCCAAAAATTACTGTACTTTCATAGCTAGATTTAAAGAGACAATGGTGGACTAATGAATGCAACGACTTAAAACTACTAAACGTAGAATCTTCCATTTCAAATCGCTACTGCCACCTGCTGAGGAAAAATGAAACGGCACATACCGTTCTTCACATACACACCATGCACATTATGTCACATCCGCAGACAGGGCGCGGGAAATTCTAACCCGAATCCAGTCTAAAAACTATTGGCCACAGGCTTGCAGGAGTACCCATTGTGAACAGCTAAGGTGTTAATCTACAAATTAGAAGGCATTTCAGTTATAAATGGTCAAATAAAAAGTTCCATATTGCAACTTTAAGTTCAAAGCAATGCGCACTACGGTGCCTCAGAGAGACCACACTTCGCAAGACTACTGCCAAATACTACGTTCGCAATTACTAGACCAACAATTACATTTTACAATTACATTAAAAAAATGACTTTGATGTGATAGAACATATTTTGTGTATATTATTGAAATCAATAGTGGGTTTTAAAAATGAATAAACATTCCAAAAATGAAAATTTTTATTTAAAAAAAATAATAATAATATCACAAAAATATTACTGGAACCCCTTACACTCCCATATACAGTATATTTTTTACTGGTGCATTTCAACCCATGTCAAATGAATTTCTACTGCATTTTTAATCTCACTTGCTTGCTTATACAATTAACAATGTAGTAAACATGACAGTTATCATAGACAGATAAATTATCTGTAACTGGATGACCTAGTCTTTCCAAATATAAGATCTAAGTTGTTGGTTTTATGTTGAACATTGTAACAATATAGTGGTGGGTGGAGCTAAGGACAAAGCTGAACATCTTGTTCCCAGAGCTTCTTATATAAACATACAAACATTGCATTAAAAAAAGATATCTCCATTTTCATATTTACATTGCATGCATGCATTGTTAGCAACCCACCCCCCAAAAATAATAACCGGCATTGTATCTAAAATGCCCCACAGCTACTCAACCACGTGGCAATGCAAGGTTCAAATAACTTTTGTATTCATTTGTAGCGCTTCTGGAACGCTGCATTAAAAGCAATTAATCTACTTTGTGTCTCACGTGGAAGCAAAAGTCCCACCCACTTCAACGCAACTCCTAGAGTTCTGGCACCAAATTACACACACCCTAAACTAAAAGCCAACATTGACGTTTTATAGTAAATGTAGCTGTACAACGTTATGGTATGTATCGTGCTATGATATCGTCGGAGCAATGCATTTGCATACGCTAGTACGTGGCTTTGGCACCAAAACAAAACTGAATAAAAAGTGTTTTAAACCCAGCACTTGGACGTACACGTTGCCACAGAACTATGGCCCTGCATCAAGTTCACGCTTAGCGTATAACACACTTTATAACGTCCTTGTTACCTGAAAGCGAATGGGATGAGACGCAGCAACATACCTTTCGTCTTCATATTCAAATTGGCGTTTTCCGTTTGGGTCATGATTCTCGGACACCAGAATTCACGGCAGAGTGTCCTGCTGGACGAGAAGGCGTGTTTCGAAAAGGAATTTGAAGCGCTTGTCCAGTGTCTTAAAAAATACCGAGCTCGTTTGCTGCCAGATTGATTAGCCTCTCAACCAATGGCTGCTCTCAAAAGAGGACCACGATCATTGCGTCACACACTGAAAACCCGACGAGGGTGGGAGCCCGGCTAAGTGACGTGCTTACGTGGCGGCCACTTTGGTGGGGGCAACGCTCTCATCTAAGGAAACGCATGAAGGAAAGTCAGAACTTTCGCATTTCTTAACCAATTTTCAAGGTTTTCTTTTATGACAATGTCAAAGATATGCGCTATTAACGTATGACGTTTAAACGTCGTGCACCAAAAAATATTATTTACACAAAATGACATCACAACGCCTAAGGGCTCAGGTAACTTTGGTCACGTGACGTTTGCAAGCTGAGCCCTTATGCTCCATTCGAGGAAATTGGGAAATTGGAATGTTGTGGCCTACGACCAGATAAAGTGCAGAAGACTGGACCTTTGAACTGGGAGGACCGATTTACGAGTTAGGGGGTGCTGAGAGGGGAGGAGGTGGGCGGTAACCGATTTTAATCTGATGTTGTCACACTACAATAGCGACCCCCATATATATATATATATATATATATATATATATATATATATATATATATATATATATATATGCACACACACACATATATATATATGTATGTGCGTATGTATGTATACACACACACACACATATATATATATATATATATGTATGTGCGTATGTATGTATACACACACACACACACATATATATATATATATATATATATATATATATATATATATATATATATATATATATATATATATATATATATATATATATATATATATATATATATATATCACGAATTAATTTATTTATTTGAAATAAACAACTTTATGTAACAGAATGTGATTTGTACTGACTGCGTTAACCAGAACAACAAACAATTGATCAGAATCAGCTATTTTTGTTATTTATATTTACCTCGAACATCAGACATCAGAACCTTCCATCTTCCTCAAATGCAGCATATGGCACTGTGGTGTCTTTTTCAGCAGCAAGTGGCAAAATGGCCGCCTCCTGAGATGGATAAAATTGGGTGGATTTTGCTGCTTAATTCATATTCCATCAATGTAATTGTAATCAGAGAACCATTTTAGACTACATGTTATTGTAAAGAGATGTTTTGACTTGACTTCCTCTTTAAAAACAATTATGTCAGACGTAGCAAATGAAGCTTATTCAGTTTTTCATCCGTTGCTTATGGCATATTCTGTCACACACACAGTTTTTACAGTGGAACCAAAATTCAAATGTCCCTAAAATTGTCATTCTGTTCCAACACGTTGCCCATCCTATGCCTTGTCTGTGTTGTAAGATGTTTTTCCCCATAAAATCAAATGCAAAATCATATTCTATATTCATCATCTGCAGCCTACAAGCAATGTATATGCAAGTGAAAGCAAATGCTAAACACTGCATAATAAAACTATATGACTATAATAAAATCTCTAAAATAACTCACACTTTGATAATGTGCGACGGAAATGTAGTGATCATATGAAAAGATTGTTGGAGATGAGTGCATCGTACTTTTAAACATTTGTGTCAAGTAGAAAAATTGCTAACCGCTTATCGCTGATATTTAAAATCAACATAAATAAAAGAAAATATTAAAATGGACAGTGATCTGGGTTTAATCTTTATCTGAAGACGTCATAACAAGATGATAATCTTACTTTGCACATCTATTATTGCCATCAATGTTACAGAATGTTATCTTAAAAAAAACAGGACATATGTTTTGCACTGCCTTAAAAAACAAATAAAAAATTGCACCAGAAATAAAATATAAATTATTTGCTTCATGGAAACATTTCGTTTATCCCGCTACCGATGGTGAATGAGAGGCAGATGAGCCACGGGACTCATGGATCACAAGTTCAGTACTCATTCTTTTTAGGAAGCCATTAAAAGAGACAAGACATTGCTAGCCCAAAGTCAGCTCAAAGATTTGAAGGTATTAAACACAAATAAAACCGTTAATAATGTAAAAGGGTAGATTTATGTTTCTGCTGTATTATGAGTCCTGCAGGTTTTGGATGTTTCCCTTCTTCCACACACCTGATCCATATGATCATCTTATCAGCAAGCTCTGCATAAGTCTGATAACGATCCTTGTCATTGGAATCAGGTGTGTTGGAGGAGGAACACCGCTAAAACCTGCAGGACTCCGGCCCTCAAGGACTGAAATTGCTCACCCCTGCTGTAAATGTTGCTTGGTCTACCTGAAAAAAAAAAAAAAGGAACAGTAGCACAAGTCGTTTACGGAAAGTGACATTCATGTTTCTAGTGTATTTCTATCTTTACTGAAGCAGGTGCTGGACATTTAATTGCAGATTCACAACATCACTATCAAAATCATTATATTGACATTGATTGCATTTTATTCATTAGAAACAAACACTTCATGTAAAATAAAAACGCTCCACGGAAAACAGAACTGCCAACGACTTCAATTTAAAAAAAAAATGGAATCAAACATGACACTGAATCAGGAATGATTAAAATTGATTTTGTAGTACCTGTAGTCTCGTGGAGGAGAGATTGTACTAGTTTTTAAAGAATTTAAGTCAAAGTACTGCTTTTGCCTTTATGCCCCAAAGGACCAAAGCTAAAGCACTGGTAAAATAATGACATAGTCACCCACCATAGTTATTGAGACTTGAGAAATAAGGGTGTCCACATGTGCACCAGGACATCCTAGGATGCAGACTTTGGGCTGCATGTCTTGGACACTCGGGGAGGCGCTGTCAACAGATCACCCCTGGTGGTATGTTGGTGCAGTTGGACAGGGAAGATACCGGTCCAACTTGGCAGACCCAAGCGTATTGTATCGGGTCTGCTGAGAATATCAGGAGTCCCTTCTCAGAAAGAGTTTCAACTCGCACCTCAGGCTCCTGGAGGATGACTGGAGGATTGAGATACTGCCCTAGCTGGAGGAGTTTAAGTATCTTGGGGGAAGAATGAAGCGGAAGATCGAAAGGCGGCTCGTTCTGACTCTGCAGTGATGCAGACTCTGTACCCGCCTGTCATGATGAAGCCGGTTTACCGGTCAATCTGGTCCTACCCTCATATCACGAGCTGTTGTTGACCAAAAGAACAAGATCATGGATACTAGTGAGCGAAATGGGTTTACTCTGCAGGGATGTCAACGCTGTCTTTTAAAAGTAGGATGAGTTGCTTAGTCATCCGGGGGTAGACTCAGAATAGAGTCGCTACTCTTCTGCATTCACAGGGTGAGGTGTTTAGGGTACGTTTCACTGGGAGGAGACCCCGGACACAATGGAGAGACTGTCACCCAGTTGGCTTGGGAACGCCTTGCGATCCCTGCGGAAGAGCTGAATGAGGCTTCTACGCGTCCCTGCTGAACCCGCGACCCAACCCGGATTAGCAGAAGAAAATGGATGGATATTTGTCACCAGAAAGAAAAGCTGATCATTCAAAGACAAATGCAAAAACACGAGATTTGGTGGGAAAACCAGGCACGGCACCTGACGCCTTTCTGAGGTTACCATGCCTGTGTCAGCAAGCACGACATGATCCAAACAAAAAACATCTTATTTACAAATGGCACAAAAAAAATGTAACTAGTGACTCAGATGACCATTCATAAAGTTAAGGGTGGGACAACATGAACTGAGAAATTGTGTTAGTATTTGTCCGCTTTTATGTAGAAAGACAAGAGGTTCTCATATTCGGAGACAGCACAGCTGCGGTCCAGCCTAAGAGCTGGCACATTCTGATTTTCATGCTGGTGAAAGCATTGTTTAGCGCGTTTTAGAATTTTGCACAAGGCTCTGCGCCATGCTGGGCATTTCGGCAGAACGAGGGCCTTTTCTTTGACACACTTGAAAATTTGGTGATTGGAAGACTAAACTTTACTTCTGCTGGAACCAGATCTAAGTTTTGGCACAGAAGGTGTAACATGGTTTTGGTGAATTTAATCAAGATGCAGGCAGAAAGATTCTGAGCTTCGTGAACACGCGTGGTGGAAGTCATGGAATTCCACACGGGCACGAAACATTGGGGTGGAATGTGACCTCCAAATGTCCATTTGGCAGTGGTGATCTTTGATCACCCTGGTCATCTTCATCCTGCAGGGGTGCCAAGCATGGAATTATTCATACCCCCGGGGAATTTTGAATTAAAGTTACTTGTATTCAACCAGCATTTTTTTTTCCTGGATTGGAAAGAACAAAGGTGTTTCCCAGAAGATAATAGAAAGTTGTACAAGACTTTGTGGGTGTTTTTCAGCCCATGGACCAAGGCACCTACTACCTAATCACAGTAAACAGCACCATGAAAAAAAAAGAAAGAGAAAACAACATTGGGCAGTCTGTGGTGAAATTTGGTTTTAGGCACCATTGGAGCATGAAAAAAATCCCAAAACAGTCAAAGTGGTTAAGAAATGGTTCATCGGCAAAAATATTAACATTTTGCAGTGGCCCAGACTTGAATTTGGTTCATAATCTATGGGGGGGGGGGCTGAGATGACAAGAAAACCCTCCAACTGGAAAGAGATGGAGCTCATTGCTAAAGATGAGATGGCAAAAATATCAGCCAAGACATGTAAAAAAAAATAAAAAATAAAAAATAAAAAATAAAAAATTAAAAAAAAAACTGATCAGCTTCTATAGCAGACCAATTCCGGTCCTCGAGGTCCAGAGTCCTGCAGGTTTTAGATGTTTCTGCATACCAACACACTTGATACTAAAAATGAGGATTGTTATCAGGCATGCTGATGAGCTGATTATATGAATCAGGTGTGCTCGTGGGCGGAAACATCTAAAACATGCAGGACTCCGGACCGTGAGGACTGCAATTGGTGAAGCCTGAACTATAGGATGTGTTTTGTTTGCTGTAATAGCCAATAAAGACTTTTCTATTGATTTTTGAGAAGGGTATAAAATAATTTTGAATAACATCCTTTTATCTTCTGGGAGACACCTGTGTCATTTGCAATCCAGGAAAAAAATGCTGGTTGAATACAAGTAACTTTAAATCAAAGTGGTCCTATGGCCCTTGAAAGGTGCTATAAAAATTGTAACAATAGTAATAGTAATGTACTATTACTACTAATGAAAAAAATAATAAAAATGATAACAACCCAGATGCGACCTATAAAAATAGGTAACATCCTTTACATAAAAGTGACACATTTCATTTGTTAAACTGTAACATTATAAAAAAACACACTTCTAAAGAAATTTGCTTACAGTCACAGAAACAGCATGTAACAGATATTCAACTAATACACTTATAGACTTATGTATACCTGTATATGATTTCACACATCACCGGGTGTTTAGAAAGCTAGGAAGAAGATGTTCCTGGAATTATAATGAACATTTAGAAAAAAAAAACATTTCTACACCTCAATCTAACTTTGTCCATTTCCGACTCATAACCGCAGTTACAAGTAATTGCTATTTGTAATGTTTGTGTTGTTCATATTCTCCATCCATATTAAATCTGCGAAGGTGAACAAAAATAAAAGTAACATCTTCCTCAAATATGCAATCTTCTATGGTGTGTGTGTAAAGGATGTATGAACCTGAGACAGACATCAACTCAGGTGCAATTTGTGGTCCATAGCAGGAGTGCCTTCGAAGTCATTCTCTGCCTAAACGGTAGCAGAGCTCCAAGTGGAGCACCGTCACCTCATGTCTGTATAGTCTGCTTAGGTTCCAAAAACCTGGATTGTTCATGCCAAACTGGAGGAATGGAGGTGAGGAATGTTGAGGAGTGGGTGTCATTTAAGACATCTTGATGACATGGATAGTGGTTCCGCTCACAAGTAGGGTGAGGTAAGAATCTTGAAGCTTATAAGTGAAGGTAAATTACAGGTCAGAGTACGGAGTGACAGCTTTTCACTCTCAATTGTGTTCACTCTCTTTTGAAATAGTGCGGAACCTGTGCAGAGGCTCACGCGTTGAGAGGTTTCCATAGGCATGAGAGTCAGTTGAGTTCAACGCCCAACTTGCTGGGTAATTCCTTGCTTAGGAGGAAGCGTTTCCTCCTTTGAATAAATTCTGGACCCAGGCAAGGGGCGTGGCCTGATGTCAGGAGTCGTCATCTGTATCATCTATCAGAACCTTGGTATCGCGGGTCTTGGATCTGGAGGACAAGGACAAACAGAAATTGGGAGGCTGGAAATGGCATTGTTAAGTCTATATACATGCATTACCTCTGACGTATAACATTAACAAATCCAAAAACTTAAAGATGCATTATTGGGGCGAAACTGCTGGTACATCATACCCAAGGCCTGATATCAGCGTTTTTGCTTACCAGCCACCACCAGCTACTAGTTTCCCAGAGTTACTGGCCTTCCAACATTCTATATATTCATCAGGGGGTGGGGAGTTTAAGGTAGGATGAAAATACAATCATCAACATGTTTAGATGTAAAGATTTAAAAAGCCTTGATGAGAAGATGGCCACCACCAACATGGCCGCCACGCCAAATAGCTGACCGAGATGACAGTCTGTGTTTGTCAGAAATAATAATGATGCAACAAACAACAAGAATATTAGCCCGAAATGAATATGCCTCACTATCACTTTGTATGTTGATAATGTTTACCGGCAAAATATGTACATGTATCTATCGGAAGACTTACTGTGATGCAAGTCTTGGCCTACGTAGACTCATGCTATAGCTCCGTTTCCAGCTCTTTTTGCCTTGTCGGTTCCTGACTCCATCCTCTTGATCCATCATCTGCTCCAGCAGGGTCTGGTCATCAGCATTTAGTGGAGCCACGCTAATGTCTCGGACAGCTCTGAACTCACCACAGTTATTCAGATGTTCATTCTCCAGCCTGAAGAAGTTCCACACAAAACGCCTGGAATAGAGACATCACAGATGTGACAGTGTTCTATTGTTTCAAGTTGTTGATCCTTGCCTATTGCTAAATACAACACATCTCAAGTCCAAGTTTAAGGGGAGGAGCAGAGCAGCTTCTCAGACCTGTCTAGTGACAAAATTGTATCAAACTTGTCTCAAGGCAACAACAAACATGAAAGGTCAAAATTGGTGGGAAATTTTAAGGACAGATGATGTGACGTGCAGAGCAAAGCCTTATACAATAGATGGCCTTTATTGTCACTGGCTATAAACATGTACAATGAGATTAAAAGTAGGCCCTTCGCCAGGCTAGACAAATGTAAAATTTAGAATACAAAATATGGGCGCCAGGGCACGGGCACTTTTTGGCACGGATGCCCAAAGTGCCCTTTTGTCCATTTATTTAGTTATTTTATTTTTGGGGTTTGTGGAAGTAATTTTCTTGCCTTTCAAAACTAAAATTCAGCAACATAATTTACATAGAACCAATTGTTATTTCGGTATCCTTGGATGACGTCATACTACCTGACGCGCTCTCATTCGCTCGCCGCTTCACGGGTTTGGTCGTTCCGTTTTTATTTACGTAGTCTCACTCACAGTAAACAAACGCCAAGGTCATAGAATGCAGAAAACTTAAGCAAAACCAATACCTTTATTTGATAGATCTTGTCGACATGATCACAGAGCATGCTGCGTGCTAGCCTAGCTTCAATTGAAATGTAGTGACACAAGTTGGAATCAGCCAAGCAACTACAATGAAGTCTGACATTTGGGCGCAGTTGGCTCTGAGGACGCAAGGATGATGTCACCCTCAGTTTCATAAAGACCATGATCCTTCCCATCAAACTTTCGCCGCGGCAAAAATCTCCTCGCGTGTACAGCTTCTGCTACAACTACTGATGCGTTTAAGGTACACAGAATATGTCGGAATTTGCAACACTATCTCCAATTTTAATAAACCCTTTTTTCTGAAGAGTCCAACTCAGCAAGGCAGAATTGTTGCTATCTGCTAAATATGTCAACACTATAGTTACATGTTTTGTTATGCTTTTACAAGGGCTGGCAAACACTACGGGCACGCAGCTCTGTCGTATAGTGTCGCGAGCAGCACGGGTCTAACCGCGCTGTAAAAAAAAAATAAGGCATCTGCTCAATGTGAAAAATAAAACAACTTTCAGTAGCTGTTTGTAACTTTTTTTCTGTTAAGCTATACAAGTCTTGTAGAAAGTACAAAATGATACCTAATTAAAATATACTTCTAAATAAATGTGGAAATTGCTACATGATATTTGTCTTTATTTGAACTAACAGCTCATTTTTTTGGGGGGTTGCAGTCAGAGTGAGGTCCTAATAATAAACAAGTAGCAGTGCTTTCAGAAATTAGTGGGACAATGAAGAACCAAAAATAAAATAAAAAATAAATCACAGCGTTTTATACAAAAACAATGTAGCTTGCCGAGATGTGGCAGTTAATTGTTGAGTACAGCCCCAATAATAAAATATTAACATCTATACCTGCCCAAAAATAATAAAAGGAATTTGAATCAAGCTGATGATGATTGATTCTTCATACACACGTCAGCTGTATCCATCTCGTGGGTGGCCGTTTTGTCACTTGCGGTCAACTCAAAATGACATAAGAGTTGCTGAGGGTAACGACCAATCACGGCTCAGCTTCAAGAAACAGGTGAGCCGTGATTCGTCGTCAGCCTATTATCCGGTATAAAATACCGGTACTTCAAGAATACTTGGTCAATTGAGTTGAAGGGCCATCTGATAAAGTCCATAATTTCGATTTCAGAGAAAATACAGCATGAGGCTCGGGTGATAGTTTTAGACAAAAAGACTACACAAGACAAAGCCAGCAAGCAGGAAATGTTAGGGAAGTGAGGGAGCACAGTAATAAGCTTCTGCCTCTGTCAAGAAGAGCCAAGAAGTAATTACTCCTGCCATCCTGGTCCACACACACACACACTGCACTCATCCCCATAAGCCCACAAATTATAATACAACACTATAATGCTACAAGTTTTTCTTGGTCCATTTCTAGTCTCTCTGTTTCCTTGTGCAAGATGGTGGCTATCTTTAATGGTGACGACCTGTGACGACTTGTGCTGCTTTATTCATATATTAATCACTAGTGCAAAAATAAAAAAATTGTGACCATAAACCAAGAATGCAACATCACGTGGTTTGTTGTGACACAAATTTGTGAAGACAAGCTGAACCGGGGACACACAGAAATTGATTTTAAACCCATCAAATAATTTGGATGAGAAAAAGCAAACTACAGGTATGAAGGCACTGAAGGAGTACTTCCTTAAACATACCACAACATGGATGGATAGCTACATACCTAAAGACCTCCATTGGGGCCAGTACAGTTGCCAGTATGTCAGAGATGCCATGAACACTGGAGACTGTGCTGAGGGAGATGGTCAAAATCCATGCAAATCGCAACAGTACATCCTCCACTATGGCACTGTAGTAATAAGCCTACAGAAAGAAACAAAGACTTTGTGCATCAACAGACTGCGGTCAGGCACTCTGTGCCCATAGACAGAAGAAGCAATAGTTGTAAACAGACCTTATGTGGGTAGACGATCTCCTCCCTCAAAAAGGTGTTTTCTCCAGCATTGCGGTCAAAAAGGCCCCAGTCCATCTTCAGGTCCCAGATTAGTGTGTAGCAAGAGCTGACCACCAAGCATGTGATATATAAGTAGAAGAAGATCTTGGCATCATATGATTGAGCTGAGGAGACAACATAAGTAGTCGGTCAGATTGGCAGAAAGCACACGAACATTTTTGTTATATGAGGATTCAGAATGCGGATTGCGAATAAGCCTTTGGTAATTGGAAACAGGTAAATCAGTCAGGTTTTTACTCATATAGTCTTAATGTAGAATTTAGGCTAATAATCAAAATAGAATATTGTCATAATTAAACTAAAATTTTGATTACCAAGTCAATCTTTCAGAGCAGACGGATTACGTTGGCTAGCAGTTATAAGCACAACCTTAAAGAAACTCACTACTGTGAGGCTGAAAAACCTCATCATTGACTAAAATTGGTAGCTGTCTACATAAAAAATATGAATGGCGCTTGTTCAAATGTTTTATGGTCAGACAAGACTAAAATTGAGCTATTGGACATGGCTAGAACGGTGGTGGCAACTTCATACTCTGGGGCTGTTTCGCCGCCAGTGGTATTGGCACATGAGAATGGAATAATAGGACGACTGCCTCGTACTTTTTCAAATTCACCTAAAATGATTGACATCAATGAAGCTTGTTGTTGAAAGTTTTTTTCCCCTCCCCTCCAGTTTTCTTGAACTGATTCCATTGTAAGACTATCAACATAGAACAAAAGCCTAATAGTGCATGATGCGGGCTAAAATATTTACTTAAAATAGCCTTTTCCCATCAACTAAATTTTTATTTCATTATAAGGAAACTTTGTTTCAGAGAATTCTAAACTACATCCATCAGACTAGTCTCTGATACAGAATAGTCAAAGGGAACGATCCGCTGATTGGTGTATATGTATTACAGTATAAGTTTAACAATCTTTAAAGTGGAAGTCAACCGTAAACATTTCTAGACAATATGTTACATGTGACCTTGCTCACCTAAACATGACATTCTGATTAATATTACATTTGTGGAAGAAGAATTATGAAGCAAAATCCAGCCGTTTTTATCCATCACGGGATGGCCATTTTGCCACTTGGTGTTGACTGAAGATGACATCAATGAATTTAGCTGCTTAACTCATATTCCACTAACGCAATATTAACCAGAATACCATATTTAGACTGCATAGAACATATTATTGTCGAAAATAATTTGGGGGGGGTTGACTTCCCATTTAAATAGAAATAAACCTTTTGTTTGGTCATGAAAAATCAAAAACAAGTGATGTGTCTGACTGAACGTAATTTACGTCACCATAATGGAATTGTGTTATAAAATTTTGAAATGTTAGTGTTACATTTCCTACTGTATATTGTCGTCATCAATCTGTGTGAAACTGTCTTAATGATACCTTTTTTATGTGTGCTGTAGAGAGCAGCAAAAGTTACAACAAAGAAGGAAGTAGAGTATTTCCCAGCATTAACCAGGTGAGGGAAGGCCCTTTTCGTGTCCCGGTAACGACGAAGACACTGGATGAATCTGAACCAAGCAGGAAGACAGTGAACCACTGCACGGACGCCATAGGAGTAGGTATTACACACATCGTTACCTGAGCAGGATGACATTTCAATCTTGTTACAATAAGATTGGATTGCTGGCAAACTATACAATTTCATTATTTCATTGCAATTGACCTCACCTTCACTGTTGATGAGTCCATCGTGTTTTTTCCAGTCAAGTTCAAAACTGTAAAAACAGATCATGTACTCTATATCTAACAAAACAACTCCCAAAGAGTTTAACTGGTCAGCCAACCAGAAGTCTGCAAAGCCAACACGATGGAATGGTGCAGTCATAACCCGAAACTGTGGAAGAAAATAAGGACAATGGTGCTATTCTTTTTACCCCAAGTAACATTTTAGATGCTTGTGATAGGTGATTCTTTCAAACCGATGAACAGAACGAAATCTAAATCACACTTCAAAGTTGAATCTGCATATTGTTTCGTTTACATTCAACATTTTGTGATAGTGAGTGATGTTACCAGAAGTTTGAGAAGCCAGAAGCGTGACTTGTAGTAGCAGGTCTTGAATGGGTTGATGAGGAAAAGAATGAAGACGCCATAAAGAGCCAAAGGATTGGCCTGCATTGGCACTGGAATGCTGTCACTAAATAGGCAGGACAGCAGGCTGACACACCACAACACTCCCAAAAGGCCTGCAATCTGAAGACAAAAAGACAAAATCAGCCAAATCAACTACTGTCATGATTTCATTTGCGTTAGCAATCACCGTCTTTTGTGATGCCATGATGAATTTGAATGTCTATAACAGCAAGTTCAAAAGTCTTGTTTGTGTGTCTTTGCAGGTTAAATGACATGTTGGCAGTAACTATGTCGCAACGACATTCAAATTACATTCTGAAGTATTTGGTTAAATAGAGCAACGTTTTAAATACAGGATTTGCAGTAATTTGACAGAATTACAACAAAATAAGCTCACATAAAGTAGTAAAACTTGTACTCCCCTTGATGTTAAATATAAACAATCTGTAGTATGTTTCAAGTGTTATTCCCAGGGTTGGGGGATCCGGGTTCAGAGAGAAACCGTAAAACCGTTTGACTTTAGCCACAGGTTTACCTGGCAGTTAGGTAGAAGCACCTGTGGCTAAATCCAATCTCTGGCAGGCCTTTTACTTTCTGGACCTGGATTCCCCAACCCTGGTTATTCCATTTTCCTAAACCAGGGGTAGGCAACCCATGGCTCTGTGTTGTTAAATAGTAAATACCCAGAGCATAATTAGTACAATGTTTATTGGTAAATAGAAAATACTACTCTTTCCTCATCCGTTGCATTTTCTGGATTTTTTTTCTTAATGTGACATGTGTGCCATCTAGTGGTGAACTAATTCAATTAAAAATAACACTTTCATCAATCTGTTGAAAAAAAGTATGTTCCATCACATCAACAGTTTTATATACTGTAATCATAGAGGTCTAGTAATGGCTAGCTATATTACACATTGGTCGCGCCGCACTTTACAGGAGGCTGACATATTCCACCACCATCTTTTTGCTACTGATACCCTTATAGGAGAACTTCGCGAACATAGTTAGCCTCTGGTGGTGCTTACAGCTAGTGGTGGACCCAATAGGTCGACCACCGCTGAGGCCTGCAGGTGGCCATCGCTGAGTCCTGTGATTCGGATTCCCGCCGCTCGTCTCCCTCTGCTTTGCTCTTGTTAGCTTTTACTAGCATCACCCACTAGCTACTCTTGTTAGCCGCTTTTAGCTAGCAGCTTTTTTAGCCGCACAAGAAAATCACTCCACAACAAATATTCTAAAACATTTTAAAGCAATTCTTTTTCAAGTGCAATGCATGTTTAGGGTATTGAACAAGTAATCAAATTCAAATCAACATCACAATATAGTAGAATACAATTTTTAATCACGCATGTGTGCTTGTACAAACCTCAAACAGATGTTGATGGGATAGGTTATTTCTGGGATTGAGTTCAAATATAAGAACATGGTTGACTCCAGCTTGCCTCCATCCATAGGTGTTAATACCTAGAACATCATTAACAAACAAATGCATGTGAGAAAATATGTATTCATAATCATTTACCTTACTAGCATTATGTGTATGAAGCTAGTCACCAGCAGTAATAGTAATAAAATCAATTCCATAAGAAGCAAGCAACACAATGCATTCAAGATCATGATCACAAAAATATAATTCAACAAACGCAGCTTTCTGGCAGTTTTGCTTTTCATTAGAACAGGAAATTTATCCACATGGTGAATACAGACATCTATTGAAACTCAACCCATATGTGTGACACGCGCACACCCGCGTGTGTGTGGTCTTGTTTTTGATACATAGTGGAGCCAACATTTCGGGATTTCACAGAGTTGTGGGGCCCACCCGTCCATGTGGGGCCATTTTGCTGGGCCCCACAAGTTTAGACCTATTTCTGAGGGTCAAGACTTTAGGTTTGAATTGGGTTATGGTTGAGGTTAAGGTAAGAAATAGGGGTAGGCAATCATATTTGATGGTTGGGGTTAGGGAAAGGGGCTAGGAAATGTGTTATGTCAATGAGATGGCCCCACAAACAAACTTTAAAAACAAACAAACGTGTGTGTGTGTTTACCTAAGAGGAAGAGAAATTCTATTAATAGGAAGCCTCCTCTGTAAATTCTGATCATTGGCCAAACGTCAGCGATGGGAAACATGACAGCTCCTGAAAAAAGGTGTACGGAATTAAAGGTATGGACAAAAAAAATTAAACGGCTTTCTAAAGCTTAATTTAATTAACTGTGACAAAACTGACAGTCTGTCAAAATTCTGGTTGAAATCGTCAAGTTATTCTGAGCACAAAGAAGTATGAATTTTGAAGATTAGATTAAGGGTTGCGGAGAAATTGAGTTTTTTAGTGTCAGCTTTTTGGGGGCCTTTTTTTGTTTGATATTGCCCATCGAAAACCTGGTCATAAAAAAATATTTTTAGAGTAAAACTGTATAATTATTATTTCTCCACAATTCTCCTCGACCCCTTTGTTTCACCTGCTATTTTTTTGACAAGTGTCACGTTGTTATTTAAATATTCAAAATGTAGACATTTCCCTGCATGCTAATAAGCAAAAAGATTAAAGCACAATTAAAGTGTAGTTGCTGACTGAAGTTTTTTTTTTTTTTTAGTTCAACACTTTCGACCATGGGTCAATTAAACCCCAAAGAGGTCTAAAAAAAAAAGAGGTGCAGAATGTTATATTATATTGGATGCATTAAAATTCATGACTATTTTCTCGCCACCAATTTACTGCTGGTTTGAAAACATTTTTTTTTTACCGAAGTATTCCTACTTTGCTGATTTTTGCAATTAAATGAAATACTTTTTTCTTACTTGAATGTATGTTTAATAAAGTTTTTGTTTAGCTGATTTGCACAATTTGCATCATGATGTTGGACCTAATAACATTTGAATAAAGAACAAAAGAAACACAATTATGAATGTAACATTTGAGCAGAACACTAGTAGTAATACAAGCTACATTTCCAAGTTTCCAAGTTTGACTAATGCACACAGGTTAAAATAATTTTGTTGCAGTCCATATAAATTGATTTTTAACACAAAGCTACAAACGTGTTTGTCATAAATGTTGTAAAGGTTGGCAAGCAAGTTTCAAATAAGGCAAACAAACTACAGTCACAGAATGAAGTGGCCTATCGATTTACAGTATCATATGCGGGGGACCAACCCTCGCCAATGTGGCGTCTACGTTTTTTAAGTGGAGTGTTGGCTGCAAGGATGCCTTTTAAGGACACAAACAGATAAAGATGGTGGAGAAGCAGATTTTTAAAGAGACAATTTGAAACACAAACATCTATGTACTACAGTTTTTTTATGTTCAATTTTATGAGTTACACATATCCATTTACGATGTAATTATTACAATAGTCCATCAAACGATTAGTACAATAGTATTTTTGTTGCTTCTTGTTGTTGTGAAATAACCAGAATCAAGCATGCATTAAAACCGCCCTTTAACAATTAAATCCCAAAAAGCGTAAAATGAGTCAAGGATTGTGTATTTATGCCTTCTTTAGAATACTACAATGCACTGCAGCAAATACAGTAATTCCAATGGTGTGTGTAATACCTGTAATAATAACAGTGACCACTAAGACGAGGAAAACACCGCAGTAAAGTCCAACTCTGAAGGTGGTCCAAGCAGGAGCGGGCTGTTAGAAGACAGAAACAGTATAAGGAACACAATATAACAGATCAAAACACAAAAACAAGACGGAACAGACATAAATCATTCAGTTAGTACTCTATGTGGATGCATCTGGACCATCCAAAATAACTTGTGGAAATATGTCTGGGTACACATCAGGAGAGGAAACATCACTAGAGGAGCCATCTGCACCGAGAGCAGCACATCGCCCACAACCGCCAAGGTGCCCAGCGGAGGTGTGGGAAGGATACCCAACTTTCACCCGGGCCCCACAGGACAGCACCAAGACAGCCGCAGCAAACCACCGCTCCCGGGGCAGAGGGCTCCCTCAGAGGAACACTGGAAGAACCGAAGAATAATAAAACCCAATAAAATTGGAAAATAGATTCAAAAATGATGATGATGATGATGATAATATAACATTACGACAAAAAGGAAAAATGTAAAAAATAAAAACAAGAGTGAAAACTTGTTTGGGTCATATGAACAAATCAGGGGTCATCCTCCATCCCAGAATGGAATTCCAACCTTTGACCTCATTGTATTTTTTGGTGTCAAAAATTGTCATTTCATGCAGCCTTACCCAGAGTATACATTACATTATCGGTGTCTCACCTGTGCAGCTCCCAAGGGAGGAACTCTAAGTCTCTTCATGGCCTTCTGCCTGTCACCACCTTCCAACTCTGTTGTGACCAATGCCTGAAAGACAGCAACAAGGTTCTATGGTGTGAGTCACAGGCTGAATCATGTGAGCATCGTTAACGTTCCTTCTAGTGAGTCCGCGGCATCTGGAAGCCTGTTAGCCCGCAAGCTAAATGTTGGCAAGCACCACGTCACGGTGTGGAAAAGCCCCATGACAAATTGGTGGGATATATTCCAGCCACCGGAGTGTACAGGGATGTGTAGGCATATGCAGGACATACAAACAAATTTGATTGATAAAGTTGTGTGGGGCGCGTTAAAGTACCACTGATTGTCACACCCACCTAAGTTGGGCGGAATTCATTCTCCGCATTTGACCCATCCCCTAAGGGAGCGGTGAGCAGCAGCAGGGGCCGCGCTCGGGAATCATTCGGTGACCAACTCACGATTCTGAAGCCTCATTTTACATACAGCACTTTACGATTTTTCTCTTTATTAAAACGTGTCAGACTTGTTAACAACATTCTTATTTGTGGTGTGTCAAATTTAGAATACATTTTTATCTTTACATTACAGGGACTATAAACTCAAATAATCATCTCCATTTCCCCTCCCAAATTTAGTTTCAAGTCTATTTGAGCTGATGTCGGGGCTGTCAATAATTGGAGACCAACAATGCAAAAACAATCAATGGTTATCAATGATTGCATTTAGACTGCAGGTATATCTGATTCCAATCAGATTCCTCCTCAAATTCGATATTTAGGGCTGACTAATTACTGTTTTTATAACAAGTGACTAAATAGGATATGGCCCTGTTCAGGCTGGGCCACCCATCTCAAGAATCAAGAATATGTACTGTATTGTCATTATGCAAGCATAACAACATTTTTGTTCCAGCAGCTTTCGGCACAATTCTCTGTGCCGTTTTCACTACCCGGGACAAGTCCTTCCTGTCTTGTGCAGAGCAGCTCCCATACCACACTGTTGCACCTAAACAGAGGATGGTCTCTATTGTGGCTCTGTATACGTTTTTTTAGGAACTAAGGTGAGAGTCCAGTTCTTTTAAGCTTCCTGAGGAAGAAGAGCCTTTGTTAGGCCTTTTTCACCAGGTGCTGCGTGTGTATGGACCAAGTGAGGTCAGATGTAATGTGGATTCCTAGGAACTTGATGTTATCTATTTGCTCCACCTCCTCCCCATGAATGAGGAGAGGGGCGTGTTCCATCCTCCTTGATCGCCTTAATTCCACAATAACCTCCTTGGTCTTGCTGGTGTGCAAGACAAGGTTATTGTCTGAACACCAGTCTGTCCTCTCTGTCGTGGGTCTCATCATTGTCTGATATGAGACCCAGCATGGTGGTGTCGTCCGCAAACTTCACAGTCATATTTGTTGGATGAATAGCAGAACAGTCCTGTGTGTAGAGGGTGAAGGGAGCGGGGCTGAGCATACAGCCCTGTGGTGTGCCTGTACTCTGGATTAATGAGGTTTCTGTAGCGACAACGTTGGAACGGAGGTGTTTTTCAGCAAGTGTAGTGTTTAACGTCACATAATTGGGACAGCGATGACAACAAAAAGGACCCCACCGATCTTACGGTCACTTTTTTTTCAATTGCTTGTGATTATAGGGAATCTGTTTACCTCAGTCTCAGATATGAGCTGCGTGATTTTTTTGCAAGTGTAGAACGGAGCCACTTCAACGTGGGCGACTCTCCAAAAAGCACCGCGTGATGTATCCAAAATCTTATCATGTTTCTTCAAGATCTTTCTGAAGCCTGTGAAATTCAGGTTCTGCAGACATGTATAGAATGAGAGAGAGCGACTTCAGTGTCACGTAAGCGCAAAAACATTCAATGTGGAAAAATGAATTGTTATTGTTTTTACAGTACAAATAGTTGGGTCTCCTCAATGCCTGCACACTCATCAATTGTGAAATTTGCCAACTAGTTATCTTTCTATCTCAGAAATGTTTCTGTGAGCAGGTGATTCTGCACAACAACATTCCGCAGTTAAGTAGGGTAAAATTAGCCATTGTTGGTTTCACTCAAGCGCCAGTCATTGTCAGTCTGGGCCCGGAGGGGTGAATTACGACATCAAAGCTGGAAAGTAAGCAGAGCTCTACCGGGTCTTGCTGCATGCACTGATTAGAATTAGCTAACAGCGTTAAGCCAATGATAAGCAGCAACTAATTGATTGCTTGGTGCGGTTGTCTAAGCAATGGGGGTGGTGTGCATTTGTGTTTGCAGATGCGTCTTCTGCCACGTACACAAGTCCACATAGTATTTGCGGAATTCAGACACATGCTATTATTACTTTGACATCTCTGACGTCCAAGCTCTTTTACATTTCTCGACTGATCCATTACATTTTTCACCTTCTACATTAAAATAAAAACTTCAGCTTTTCAGCGTTAACAAAGAAATTCTAATTTTTTTTTAAAATGAATTAAAAAAAATAATAATAATAATTGCAGCTGACAAGACACAATAACCACTTTTCATTATTCAGGGTTACAGGCTACCTATTTGTGGCCTGTTTATATTTTGAAATTTGAACCCATCCGTTTTAACCTTCTTCAAACATAAACAAATTATTTACATTTTATGATGGCATCATTGAACTTCAAGAGATGACCAAGTCTGAAACAAAACATTTTGGAGTGCCGTTTGTGTTTCTATACCTGGTAGTTCTGCAATAGGATCAGACTGAGATAGAACTCGGAAAAGGCCAGCTGAAGGTCCTTTATGTTCCTGTGTTTACATCTCTCTTGCTGTGATAAGGTAAACACTGTTTTTCTCCTCCGCAGACCCCGCCCATTGGTTGCAATCTCCCTCTGGGCATCCAATGATGACTGCAGTTCATTTTGTAGAGTGGCAAATCTCCGCTGAGCCTCAGCTAACTTTTCTGCAAGATAGAGGAAAATAAAACTGAGGGATAACATTTTATAGAATGAAATGTATTGTGGAACAATGAGCATCACTTATTGTCTTCATTATGTACATTATATGTTTATATATATATATAAAAAATGTATTACCTGAGTAAAATGTGTTAATCTTGGCGAGCTCTTTTTCACATGTCTGGAAGAACTTCTCTTCAAACTTTGCATAATATCTTTTAACGGTGTCCTCATCTGTCACTACAGAAAGAGAAATTAAACATTTGCGAACGCTATACATAAGAAGAACAAGGCATGTCTTTATGAATGTCATATCACAGTAGGACGTCATTGTCATTTAATTTTGTCAAAATAAACCATAAAGCCTGAGCATGGCTGAACATTAGAATTACTGGAACCAAACTAGCATGAGAGAGAGAGAATACCTTCAATGGATGGGGCCTGGTCCTGAGCAGCATATAACATCTCTTTGAAAGCCTGAAGATACAGAAACAACACATTATAAATACAGTGCTGAGTTATTTCAGGGACACAATGTCTTTATTTATTTATTTATTTATTTAAAACTAAAATTGGGGTTCACTGAAAAAACGATGCCTCTAAAATTATTGGCGGTTTAAACATCATACATGTGGTCACACAAGAAGTTTAAAAAACAAAAAAGATTCCTCCACAGAAGGGCTCACAGTGATGGCAAGAGGTGTATAGAATAGGGGTGCAATAGTAAACACAATTCATGGTTTGGTTCAACCTGCAGGACTAGGGCCCTTGAGGACCAGGATTGGGGAAGTCTGGTTTACAGTAAAGGAAGTCATTTATTTCACAAAATCTTAGATACTTCTGTAGCCATGATTCTATATGTCTTCTTTGTCTTTTTGCCTCATAGTAATCTTGAGGCACGTTTCTTGGAAGGATGATACACCTGGAGCCTCTTGTGCATTTTGTATATAAATATATAATACAGTGAGTTGATATTGTTTATTGTAATAAATATTGTTTCCTAGCTTGTGTCTGTTGAAAATACTTTGGAAAAAAATATCCTAAATAGTGCTATAATATAATTGCAATATTGAGGTAGAAAATAGCGTTGATTATTTTCCAAAATAGTTCAGACACATTAAAAATGACAATAAAAGGTTCAGGAAGCGTCCTGCTAATCCAAAGCCTTACGACAACACCCCTCCCTCCCCTACAGTATATGAGACAAGTTTTTTTTTTAATGCAGCAGCAAGAATCGAAACGAAATGTGGTCTAGCGTAGTAAAAATAATATATATTAGTGCTCTAAATGGCGGCAGTTAAATGATATCACACAACACTCCCTAATCACCAAAAAATAACATGCTTAGTCAGCATGTATTGGGGTAGTGGTTCGACTTCAGCGGCGTGTGACATGACGCTGGGTTCTGCTGAGTCGCTGACAGATGATGATGATGATGATGATGAAAACGCAAAAGAAAACATTGCGGAAATACTGTCGTTTCAAATAGATATTGATTCTCTTCAACAATTAAACGACATAGAATTTGCAATAACACATTTTCATTATTTGTAAACAACACACCATGAGCTTTGTGTTAGCATGTATTGCAGACTTACCTCATATTGAATATACTGTTTTCTCCATTCCGGGGTGATGTGAGCTGAAAGATGCTCTGTGAATTTCATTTTATATATTGACCCCCACAGGTCGCTGTCCGCTGATCGAGTGCTCAATAAAAACCCACTAGGACAAACGAAACATGGCTAATCTAAAAACGTGTACGTCTAGTTCTAGTCATGATTGATTTTCACAGTAGCAAAGCTATGGACTCCGAATTTCGCCATTTTTCGCGAAAAATGACAGTGGTGCCTTGTCTTGACAAATTATACTAATATTGAATCTAGCGCGAAAATGTCGCAAGACAGGGAGTTTAATAATCGTATTATTATGTGGAATGGCCTCTTTCGTGGCTACGGCTTCTCTTTCTCTTTCTTCTTCTTCTTCTTCTTATTTTTCTTCTTCTTCTACTACTTCTTCTACTACTTTTTCTGGAGGTTACAAACAACAACTTTAAGAACATTACCGCCACCTTTTGAAGTGGAGTATGTGTCTACCTCATAACCACTAGAGGGAGCCTTAGCTCGTCGAGGATGTACCTATCGTAAATCGTGGAGACAAACATGATGAGCAGACAGGCAAAAAATAAAAAATAAATAGGAGAAACAGGAACGCCTGACCAAACCAAGACCAAAACCAATGACAAATAAATGACAAAAAATCACATTAAATCCAACCCAAAAAAAAAAAACACAGATCATGACATGACATAATGAGGACAAGTGAGGCAGAAAAAAAAATGGATCATCATTTCAACAGATGCACAATTTTGACAAGTCAATGTACAGTATCTTCTGCTCGACACATGATGCCTTTGGACACAATAATGTGTTTTTTAATGTTTTGGTTCATAAATTCATAACGAAAAAAAACCAAAAGTGTTAATTGCACTTTGTACAATATACTGTATTGTACAAAGTGCAATACACATATATATATATAGGGGAAGCAATTAAAATAGAATACAATTATTTGCCAATCCCTTTTAACCCTTAATTGATTGAACTACAAAGACAAGATATTTAATAAAAGTGATCAACATTATTGTTTTTACTATTCACAAATTTTGAATTTTGACACTTGAAACATTTTAAAAAGCTGCGATATGGGGCAACAAAATACTTGGAAAGTTGAGGAATGGACAAAAAGAAACAAATGACCTGCATGGAACATTACACAAGTGAGTGCCTTAACACACTTTGTTGCTATAGCTACAAATTAAAACTCTACCATACAAAGTGAAAGCCATACAGAAACAGCACCCAGAAATGCCAACAACTCCTCTGAGCTTGGAAAAGTTTGGTGTTGTCTAATGAGACCAAATTTTAAAAATGGTTTTGGTAAATCATGGATGTAGTGCTATCTGTGAAAAGTTCAAAAGCCAGCATCTGTGATGGTATGGGCATGTGTTAGTGTCCATGCCATGGGTTACTTGCATACCTGTGATGGCACCACTAATGCTTCAAGGTACAAATATGTTGAAATCCAAGTAACATCTTTTTAGAGACGTCCCTGCTTATTTCAGCAAGACAATGCGCATTCACATTGACCATATTCGGCAGATGTTAAAACAGCATAAGTAATAAAAGAGTGTGAGTTCTAGAATGGAATAACAGCAGTTCAGACCTGTCCTTCATTCAAAATGTGTGGAAGTACAATACATGACAACAGAGACCTCGAATTGCTGTGTAACTTTACAAGTTGTACATCCAATAAGAATGGAAAATAATTTTTTCCCCAAATTTTTTTTTTTAGTAACTTCAGTTCCCAAACTTTCTGGGACTTTTTAATGGAAATGTGATAGTAGTAATTGGGTAAACATGTCCCAGTTTTGAAGGTAATCTGAATATTTGCACACACAAAAACAAATAAACAAAACGATAGTTTATTAAATACCTTCTTATTGAACTGAAAAGGTTGAAAAGGATTTTGTCAATAATTTTATTTAGTTTTTATTCGCGTCACATTCAGGTCATGTTTTACATGTCCACCTTAATTCGTTGAGGGTTTGTAGTAATTTCTGAAAGGTGTAAATTTTGAATAATATTCTCACAGACAAAATACAAAACCAGGTTTTTTACTGCAAATAATTTGATGTATACAACAATTGCAAAATGCCCATTTATCTACCCGACAACAATACTGAATGCACACATGGTATCATAGTAAAAGCTATTGCAGGTTCATCTATATTTGTGTATGCACAAAGGTTATTAAGGCAACACTGAAAAGAAAATGCAATTATTTAAATAAAGTCAAACTCAGTTCTATTGTTTTATAATAATATAATTTTTACATCACTTGAGCCACGCCATACCCCCAAAACATCCAAGCAGTGTCCGCTCTTTGTCATTAGTGACATTATAATTTCCTTGCGTATGATCGTCAACCCTTGCTCATTGTCTTACACCTCGAGTACAAATACATTCAAAAGAAATACATTTCAGCAGAGCTTGTCATGTACACACATTTTCAAAATGTCATGTATACAAAGAAAGTTATATATGTCCATTTTACACCGTTTCATGTATTTAAAAAAAATCAGGATATTGTTGGTACATCTAAATTTATGCCGTTTCACAAAAGCGCAATCAAAATGAGCACATAGCCGCATGACATTTTTAGTCATTTAAATACATACATTTAAAAAAGGAAAACATTTGAAGTGGGAATATCTTTTTATTATACAACCCACAGGCTAAATGTACTGCTTATACTTATACACAACACAAAATCACAGTTAATCACGCAAGCATTTAGATTCCCAAGCCCAAAATTTGCCCCAAAAAAAAGACATTGCCATGAGATAACAACATTGTCGTCAGCAAACATCATACTAATAGAATAGAATATACTAATATTTGTAAAATATTTTAAATGTGTTATAAAACCTATTTTTGCTGTCTTGATGCCATTGCATCATAAAGTGCCCCTCCAATGGGCCAAACATTGGCACTTATTTTATAGTTAAGCATTTCTGCAGAAAATAAAATACACACCTAAACAGACTCGGCAGTAATTGCACCACATCAGCGTTGATTGCATGATTCGTATCTGCTCAAAGCACGCATTTGCCAGGTTAAAGTTCAGGTAAAAAATAAATAAAATTGGACCGATCTTCTACTTGGGTCAATTTGATCCAACTTTGAGTCAATAAATGTTACTTTTAGTGTAAAACAACTCATAAATATTGGTCAGATCCTTTCCTTGAGTCAAAAAATTGGGTCATTTTGTATAAAACGATGCAGAAAGTTGGGTTAAAATAGAGTGGATCGGTCCATTTTTGATCCATAATTGACCCAACTGTTATTAGAGTGTAATATAGATTAGCAAGTTTTCACGGTCTAAAATTAGTGATAGAACATCATTTTGGGGTGCTGTTGCGTTGACGTGAGTGTGTAACGGAAAATCATAGCTTGGCGTGAGCAAGCTTGCTATGAGGACAGCTGGCAGCTGAATTTTGATTTAAAAACAAAGTAAAGACCTATATAGTCCAATATAGCACTTTCCCCTTAAAATCACATAAAATTAGTGGCAATTTTCTATTCTTCTAGTTTCTATAAAATGGCCTCAAGAGGGTGGACAATACTGGTATCAGACCCCGTCGCGAGTACCAATACCTCATAATAAGGCTAGTATCGGCACCGGGGGATACCATCCCTAGACATGAGGGCATGTTGATATTGGCGATGAAAAAGGGGCATTCAAAGGGCTTTTTTTTATTTTTACACATTGCTCTGATTAATGTCATTGAAAATGAACCCAAGTTCCATTTTCCTGATCAAAAAATATATCGAGCGAGCTTGTTGATGTATGATAATATACCGTCATGTTGAAAATAAGGTGCCTATATAACATTTTACTTGATTATACATTTAGGATAACAAGGCCATAAAGTAACAGTAGAACATTCTTCAACCACTTCAATTAAGATATCTGTATAGAATTTAATTTGTGGTCATTAAAAATTGCGGTAATAATAGTTTTGTTAAAGAAATATTAGAAATATAGTGTACACTTCATTTGATAGTTTTCTTTAAAACAGTTGACTGATATAATAATCTCATTTTATACATTCTATTGCTTTATTATTAAAAATGTATTTGTTGCATTTATGTCAAGGTGTCCCTAAAGTCTAGATACATTAGCAACTTTATTCTCCACTTATTCTACGTTGGTTTGTACATTTTTTGCGACAATCAAACAATAATTCAGAGTATAAGATTATGTGATGTTGCACCAAGGTGTGGTCTTCTAAATAGAATCTGATTCATAGATCAACTGATTCATCCGTGCCCCAATAATCAGAGGGCAGCAGCGTTGTGAGGGTTAATCAATTATTGTGAATGAGCTGGTATGACTTTGTCAAATGTAAAGCAGCCGTCAGAAGTTCAGCAGTTTCAGCAGTCCAGTATTTTTGTTCGCCAATGAAAAAAGTCTGCTGTGTTCACGTATCCAGTAGAGCTCGAGAAACATGTTGTTGAAAAATGATCATCAAACTCAACACGGCAGACAACAATTGTCATCAGTAGGTACTCTATGGGCTCTCAGTATGTTCTCTATGGCTTGTGACATGAATTCGCTAGGTAGTTTTAAAAATGTTGACAAGATAAATACAAGAGGATTTTCATCAAGGCCGTGGAGGGAAATAGCTCAAAGTTCGGGCTGCTGTACTGCATTTCCCAGAAAATAACATCTCCAGTGGTGATGCACGGCAACATTTGATCACGTTGTAGTGGATGCACTTCACATTAAGCTTCCTTAAAGGCCAACCCGAGATTTGGGGGTGGGGAGTGAGTCATGATGGGGCGGGGTAAAGTAGGTGGAGGGTGTGGGCCTGGACGGACAAACATTCCCTGTAAATGCCTGTTGGGATGGATGGGGTTGTCTTGAAAACCTTTCAGGTTTTCTTGGAAAAAATTGCCGCTTTCACTTTTGAAGACGTCGCTTTTCTCACAGAGAATGTGATCATTGATAAGCCCGGAATCTTGGCTGAAGTGAATATGCGAGGCGCTTTTTCTCCTCAAGGTGGACTCTCGGCTGGAAGATGCGGCCGACTGGCTGTCGGAGCTGCCATCGCTACTGGCAGCAGTGCCTTCCACGGGGGTGACCCGAATGGTCGTGATCGCCTGAGGGTGGTGATGGAAAGGCGGAGCAAATACGGCACTGGGAGTGAAAGGTTTGCTTGAGTTGGGATCCTGAAAATGAGACTGTGACTGATATACTACGTGTGGGAGAATGCTGTGCACGCCTTCTGCGACAACTTTGCAGTCCAATTTGGTCCCCGGTACGCCCTGCCGGCCATCCTGTGAGCCGGCATCCTGCGTGGAATGGCCGGTGTCCGAATTTCTGTGGAAATCGTTGATGTGAAAAGCCGGCTGTCGGAGCGATGGACGTTTTTCTGCTGGATTCCAACGCCAAGAGCCACTTCCATCAGTGCTTGGGGGTTTTACCACAGGCCTATTTGACTCTGGGTGAGCTTCAACACGGATTATGCTGCCGGTTCGTTCCAAACCGTAGCCTTGAAATGAAGGAGAAATAACAACAAATATCATTAAAGACTTTAAATCATCATTTGTCTGCGCACAAAGGTTGCCATACCATTCTTGCCAACTCTGCAATAAAGTCTGTATGGGAAAATCTTCTCTGCATCCAAATCACACAAGGTTGCGAAAGCTACAAAATGTAAACTTGGACGGGCACGGAAACGTTTCACTGGCAACACCTGGCCTTGAAGCTATGAGAGTATTTGAAAGGAATTTCTAGTGACCTAACAAATGTTCAGTTACAACGAGACTGATTCAAAATTTTCCCTAAATTGGGTCGCCTTCCAAGGTAATTTTAAACTAGGCTGTAGGTTGTGGCCATGGTTAAATCGTTTGTCTTAAGTCCACTTTTGTTCATTACATAAAAAGCAGAGTGCTGGGATTTTGCTCTTAATTAATTAATTAATCAGTCATGCATTGATTACTAATTTATGCTACAAGATGGTGCACTGTGCAAGAACAAACATAAGAGCAGCTGACAACAGAGATTACAAACCTAGAAGTGGTGGCAAGAGTGTTACCTGGAACAGAGGCAAAAAGGAGGCCTTTGTTTCTACCAGCAGTATTTTGGCAGGACAGTGAAGCTCTCTGTTCCTCCATCTATCTTTGAGGCTTTGGTAAATTGCAAAGCCAGCACTCATTAGCAGCTTCTGGCAAATAGGGTGAGCTGATTTTTGTCAAGGATTTGTTATGTGTGTCACTCGGGCACGGAACTGTCCATGTTTAATAAAGGAGTAAGACCAGAAAAAATTGGAATAGCATAAGGGTGGTTTTATACGTGTCTCTATTCTTGACATTCTGAAACAGTATCCTGCATAGAGGGTTGCTACTAATTCAAATTATTATGTGGCCATTTAACACACAAGTAAAAACAAAATATCCCAAACGATGTAGCCTAATATGTACAGTCAGTGCTCATCCACAATTTCTCAGCCTTGAAAACCTGCTGCAACAGGGATGGGCAACTGAAATAATGGAAGGGGCCACAATTTTTCATCAGCGCTGCTGGGGGGCCACATAGACCAAACACTTCCTAACCAGATAAATAACAAGAATGCAATTTCTATTATGGACAAAATATGTGTTGACCCCCGAAACACGCCCATTGAAATGCATTAGGAAAACTGGGCAAAAAAAGGATTTTTTGTAAACCCCCCAAAATATTAATATATATTTTTTTAAAGCTAATAAACCCCAATAAGAATTTATTTCTAATAAAAAACAAAAACAAAAAATACACATGAAAATATTTATTTCCCATTTAAATATCGAAACAAATCTAGGAAAAAATATTGGTGAAAAAAAAAATCACAAATAAGTGACTTTGCAGTGCCGAACCACAAGTATGTGAAGGTCCACTCTAGTTGAGGAATTTATAATTGTTATAATTGTGCTTTCATTGCGTCTTTGATTGAGTAGAGGGGCACGTCCTCCTGCGCCGCACCCATTTCTCATTCACAAATCAACGCTTTATGAGGACTGGAACTGCCGCCACTCCTCATTGGAGTATTGACCTTGCTACGTCCTCACCCTTTGTTTCCAAATTCCTATCGCTAGCTTCGTTTCTTGTTTCCAGTTTCTCACGTGAGTCTTTTGACACGTAATTTTATGTTGTTGTTTCCTCGGCTTATTGCCTGAGTGCTTGTTAACCACACATTGAGCCTTTCTTGCTCCGTAGTTTTGTGTTTCCTCAGCTTTACGCTTGAGTGATTGGTATCCACGTGTTGGTTCTCCCACGTCGCTTTTAGTTTATCCGCTTTATATAGCTCGTTTTGTATTTTGGTTTTTCTTATTTGCGTTGTGCGTTTCTACAACCCTCGGGTGTATTTTTGTTACTTTATTTTCCTTGCATAATTTGCAAGCGACTTTTGTTAACTGTTTTTCTCCTGGCTTCGTCCAGGACTTTGTGTCGTAGAATTCCGTTGTGTACAATTAAATTTGTCAATCCACACCCTTTGTGCGTTTGTGGGATCCACTATCCGGTTATTCCGGAAACTATTACAATAATCCCGCAAACTCTTACACCCCCCCCACCCCCAAAAAAACAAAACAAAACAAAAAAACAACAACAATAATTTCCCAATCTGATCATGTGAGATATCTTAAGGATATATCCTTAATCTTTTTATGTACACATTGTCATAGTAAAGTATGAAATCCTGCCACACAGCAAATATTAAATATAACAAAATAAGGAGTCAAGACATTTTCCCAATATTTTAAAGACTAACAGTAACAAACTCAAATATACTGCATGTCTGTTTTGGTCTATACAAAAAAATGTAAATAAAAGTAGAACTAGCAATAAGAAAAGCCAACGTTGTAAGGAGACAGGAGACGATAGCTGGGTTGATAAAACCGTACACTGTTCCTTGTCGGCCAGTAAGCCTACTAACCAGCCAAGAAGAATTCTTGAAAAGATAAGGAGGATTTATTTGTTGTTCATTTGGGTCTGTTATCTTATCTTTAACTGGTCTCTCAAATGTCTTCATTTCCAAGATGCGAAATATGAAGATGAAGCTACAATATATAAAATGAGTGCAGTTGAATGTTGAATGTCTTTTTGGAACACTTGGAGCACACCTGTACTACTATAGCTTTTTTTTGCGGTATGTATGATGGAATAAAATGGCAGCACCTTTGGACCTAACTGATTTGGTGGGAAGGATGAGTGTAGTCAATGTTGGTTCATTTTTAGGCCTGCTTAACTTTTTATTTGAATGTGCAGTAGCAAATCAATAAAGACGAGTTGTGATATGAGTCTTTGAGCAGTCCGTACCTTCCATTACACCAGTAGTGGAAGCTGGTGGTGATGGGTCCTGGTCCATCAGGGTTCTATAGCGGATGGATCCAGTGCAGCTGACAGTGCTGCCACTGTCCTCTGATCGAGAATTGAGCAAACCCTGTTGTTTTGAGAAAGAAATGACCTAGAAAGACAGATTAAGGTGAAAAATGACTTTGTGTTAGCTATGGTGTGATATTTAATATCCACTGAGCACAAATACACGCTTACAAACAAGATTCATGGCGTTTCATTGTTAACTTGCTTCTAAGTGTCAGAAAATGATTAACAGTGGACCTCGGCGATACGGACTGCCTGTGAATAGTGAGGATCTGTGTATAATTGGCGAATTTTTAAATATTTTTTTAGTCATGTTAAAATGCTAATTCCTCACCAAAAACATGACCGAAGTTGTGTTTTCCTCCATTCGCCCCTGTATAAGAAATGCTAGGTTATTCTGCTCTCCCAGCACCAGCCCCTCCCAACCTGAGAAAACGAGCTGTTGGCACGGTTTGACGTCATTGCGTGCGGCCCCACCCCCGCACCGCCTCTGCGGACTAAACGCACGCCCACTTTCTCTGAAACCTGCCTCCATGGGATAATGACAAAAGTAGCCTCTATCAATAAACATTCTGTCCAAATGAATTCAAAGCAATCAATTATTCTTCACATTTGCAATGCCAAAGTGCAATGAAATGACAATTGGCGGTCTTAAAATCCATTGGCTGACACTGACGTAAACTACAAATAAAACATTTGCGCTGATGAATTTAAATGAATGGATGGTGTAGTGGATAGTGCGCTCGCCCCCATCAGCAATAGGTTGCAGGTTCGTGACTTGCTATGGTGCTTTTTTCTCTCTTCCTTTCCTCTAACCTCTCTGCTCTCCTCTTCCACAATTTCTTGCGGCAAGGACCCGTTTTGTTTCAAATGTTTATTCAAGAATTGATGGCTTGTGTGACCAAACGCAGAGATAGCAACCCGTGAAATTTTGAGTCCATTTTAAAAATCGGGTTAAAACCTATGTGTATGTTTCGTGCCACAGGGGGAGAGGCGGGGTTTTACTGAACCGAGCGTTTGACTTCCGGGTAAGAAAAATAGCCACCGAAATAACTCATATTTCATAAGAAATGACATGCCGATTGTGTCAAAGGTAAGATTTCATCATTATAAGCTTATAGTTAACTGTGGAAGGGCTTAAAATATCATGGTATAGTCCCTTAAAAAAAAAATCCACAATCTGGGTAAAAAGAAAAGGTCAAGTCCTGTTCCTTTATTTGAAAAAATTAAAGCTGCTTAAACAGGAATAAAAATATCAGCATCAATCACCTGCATAAGTCGAGGCTGACCACCCGCACTGAGGGGTCTGCAGGGGAGGGTGGTCTTTTCCGCGACTCTCATCCATTTCTGTTTAGCAGACCCGACCACATCAAATGCGCAGTCTTCCGATTCACTCTCCTGATCCTTGATGGTGGAATTTTCCTCCTCAGGAATGTGAACGAGTTGGGAAGATCCAGGACGCGACTGAATAACCATTCTTGGTCCACCAGCAAAGCCAGTTCCTCCATTCTGGGTCAGGGGACTTTTATTGGCAATAGGAACACAGCTCGCAGCTATTTTTATATATGAGGCTGGGATGTGGGCTCCAGCTTCCTGGCCAGTGGCTGAAAGAAGGTGGCTGCCACTGTGGACCTCTGTATCCAAACTTATGGCAGACGATTCAGAGGGGTAGTGCAGCTGAACGTCTCTTTGAGGAGATAAGGACGCTGGTTTGATGCCATCCATCACCTGCAGGGACAGTTTCCTTTTGTCATTTTTATTCTTCCACTGGCTGAGGAGTTGCTTCGATCGGGTTGAGTCCATTGAGGTGTGGATAGAGGCATGACGTCGAGGAATGCGACACCCCTCCGATGATGAGCCACCATGGGACCTGGAGGAAGAAGCAAAACAATGTATATGTATAGTATATATATATATATATATATTGAATGGATACACATATCTTAGTAGATAATTAGCAGCAATTAAATTTAAAAATAAACTTAAAATTAGCGGTAACGCAGGATTCAGTGGTTACCTTGGCAACGTGCTGCTGCTGAAGTTTTTATCACAATTCCCCATTGGACTGGGGGGAATGATCATCTCCAAATCGGCATTGGTGATCTTCACATTGGATTGAGAAGGCTCCCGGTAGGAAGCGCTTCGTGTGAGAATTCGTTCTGTCTGGCCGGGGGACAAAGCGTGGGAAGTGGTCCTGATGTTGACCGGCTCTGGTTGGCTGGCTGTCAACATGTGGTGGCCCACTAGATCACAAGGTAAAGAGGTGAAACCGCTGGAGTTTAAACTACACAGTGCAGAAAATAAATAAAAATAAGAACAGAACTGCAAATAGAAAAAGTAGCAATATGGTATTTTAATTGTAGGTTTAGTTCCTGCTTTGAAACTGGTCAGAAATGAGATGAACTGAAGTGTGCCGTTTGTTGATGATCGGGATGATGTGTGTTATCTATCTGCATCAAATACACCTTTCTTTACCTTGGTGGCTGTTGCTGACTTCGGATTGGCAGACGCTGTGGAAAGAAGATGGGGGAGGCTTCCTTAGTGAGAAGGGCAGCGTTTGCATTTTGGACTTATCTTCGCCTGGTCGGAAACTTCCCACTGCAAAAATTCCCTGAATACAAATATACACTGTCAGTCTGATGACACGTGAGACACACAAATACATTAGGCTATGATGATGGTGATGATACATTGCATTGTGCTCAGCAATTTTTTTTCATTCATTTCAAAGTCAAAGTGAGAGAACATTGGGGGTAAAAAACCTCAATGACATTCATCATGTCCATATCTTGTCTCCGTAGTGTATTCAGTTGAATAAAGATTGAAAAGGATTTGCATTTTTTTAAATATACATTTTAGACGACATCCCAACCTCACTAGAATTTGGGTTTGTTTACTTTACAATATACATGCCATTTTTGGGGTCTCCAGAAAAGTGATGATTTTGGAGGTACGAGATTCCTTTGTGGTTGCTTGGTATATCGTTTTGGTGACCTTGGAAAAGACAGAAATCCAAGATGGCGGTAAGCAATGCCAGCCCGTTCAGGTGTTACCCTGTTGAATCCAATTTGTTGTTGATTGGATAAGTATTGTCTGGAAGTACATGTGATGTGGAAATAATACTGTCTATTTGTTTTGGCTATTTGTTATATTTTATTTCAAATTTGAGATTGTTGAACATTTGATGTACTGTGTACTGTCACTAAAAACATTAGACAGTGTGTCGTCTATAGCTAGCTAATACCATGTTTGCTATTATTTTCCAATTTTATATACACTTATATAGTCAATCACATTTGGTAGGCTTGTGTGTCAAATTTACAACACATATTTGTTTAAACTTTTCAAGCCTTTAAGAACTTTTGTCTCTTCCTTCACAAAGTTCTTACATTTTAAATCAGATCTGATCTCTTGTGTTATTTTGTTCTGTGAGCAGTACACTAAAACAAATGAAAACAATGATTTGGTGACTGCTTTACCAGGTAGGTAGCAACAGCTATCCCGAGGATCCATCCACAGTAGACATCAACAGGGTGGTTTCGGAACTGTATGATCCTGGTTAATCCGGCGAGGATGGCCAACATGATGAAAGAAAACACCAAGAGAGGCTTCAGCAGCTTTGTGGAGTCTGTCAGCACTTTGTTTAAATAGATCTGAAACACAGTTCAAAACATTTGACTTAATTCAATTTCAGGCGTGTACCATACATGACATGACATCCATTTCACTTATGAAAACATTATTTCAAAAAATAAAATAAAAAAATACTATAGGTAAGTGCCAATGAAACCGAGATATAATAAGTCACCTGGTAGGATTTGTACGCGTGTGTGTTTCTTTAAATGCGTGTGTGCACTTACGGAGACATAAACAGCTGCAAAGCCAGCCAAAGAGGCATGCTGGGAGGGGAAAGACTTCCTTTAAAATAAGAAGAATGAGTTATTAGTGGCTTCACCCGGCAAAAGGATATACTGTACACCACTAAATATTCACTTGTGGTTTGAATAAGGTTAAAATTATGTGGGAGACAATGACGACAGCACAATTCCATCTTGGGTAGTTGGTCATGTACTGTATCTATGACCACAACTACTATTTTAAATGCATAAAATGTATGTAATTTGACGTGTGTATGTGCACAGTGGGGGCACTGTCGCCAAAATATTTGCTCCACATCTTTTCACTGTGGCTCCTCCGCACTTGACCAAATGAATCTACCTCAGTTCTAGTGAAGGGTGGTTCATATGGTAATATTGTATTCTGCAGTAGCTCGGCCATCTGTTGTTGTCCAGCAGCAGCTTGTAGCTGCTAGTAGACAAAACACTTGGACAGTACTCTTCTAATTGCTGCATTTGCACTGGAGATCCAGCATTTTAGACATTACTAGGAAATAATTTAGTTACGCCTACTGTGGCCTACTTCTTTGTGTTTCTCAAGAGGAATTAGCTGTGACACTCAAAGATCTTTCAATAAGATGCCTGGAGGAGTGGTAAATGATCTTTCTTAATCTGTAGCACCCCTAAACCTCTGATCCTAGAATGGCCCCTTTTGTCAACCTAAGGCAGTTGGCAGCAATGCCTTCGTCACATCTCAGGTGAATTATTGATGTAGTGAACCTCTTGCCTATCAATGCGGGCCACCATGGTTGTTGATGGTTTGGTTTGCCACGTGGTTAAATGACAAAATGTCTACTCCGCTGGTTTCAGCTTGACATAGATGTATTTACTTACATTTTGTTTTAATTTTGTTCAAATACAGACAAAAAACCGGAATGAACACATGACTAAAGTATACTTTGTTTTTTTTCCTTTCCTCACTAGCAACTAGTGATGGCAAAATCGAAACTGTGTTTTGGTACGTACCGGAACACAGGCGGAACTTGTGATTTGAATGGCGTTCCTAAATCTGTCTCAAAATCAGGATGTCACGTGAAAGTTGCCTTTCGCGTTCCATTACGCCTCCAAACGTCACATTAACCCCTAGGCGTTATTGTGACCATTTGTTGGCTTTTTGTTGGTTCTGACCAAGCCATTTGAAAATAAAATACTGCCCACGGGTTAAGTGAACATGTTATCCCTTTTCTAAAATTAAATGCAAGCATTGCACTATATTAAAATGTCTTAAATCTAAAATAAATCCAACCTAAACATACTTCGTAAAATTGCCCTGGCTGCTGCTTCATTGACTTACGTAATAAAATGTCATCAATACTTTTGTATTCTGTCAAAACTTAAGATGGCCTGTCACAAAAAAAAAAAAAGCCTTTGAAATGTAGCCTACAGGTTTTGATTAAATGTGATAGCAACAAAAAACTAATTTGTACTTCTATATTTATTTTTGACGGGGTGGGGGTTATTCAGTTTTTGTTTCCCATGATATTATTTCTCTCTCTTATGGCGTCCATTACAATTACAGTATAGGCCAATTGCCAGTTGTGTAAATTAGGTGATGACAGACAGCCAATAGTTAGTTTCCTTACTGGGGAGCTGGCAACACTGATCTACTGTTTGATTGTAATATTTTACAACTGGCCACCAGATGTCGCTGTGGGGAGATGTTTCAAACGTTTCAAAAGATCGATTATTTTTGTGAATCCATCGTTTCAAATGATTTGATCGTTTCAATGTTCCATTTGTGCCATCCCTACTAGCAACACCTTAGTCTCATCATCCCATTAAGTAGATTTGTGGCAAATTGTTGCCACTGCTCCCCAAAGTGGTGGGAGGTTTAAATACACAAGTTCAATCAGATTAACACAGCAGAAATGGCTCGTACAACTGCAATGCAATTAATTTGGAATCAGAGTTGGCGAGCCCTGCCTTAGAGGGTTGCATATACTGCTTCTGTGTGTGCAGATCCGTCAAAACACAACAGCAATGCATTAATTGACACGAAGACATTGTCATGCACACAATACATCTAAAAGACAGTACATACAGTATACTCTTGTCTTCATCATTACCTTCCCGCAATGATGAGAATGGCGTCTTGTCCAGAACAAATATCATCCAGAATAAAAGCTTCATCACAAGTTGATATATTAATGTGAGTTAAATTGGGTTTGCACACATCCAGCCAGTAAGGTGTGTGCTGTCCAGTGGAGAGCTGAAAAATGTCAGTTATCAATGCTGTCACACTCAGGCCGAAGATATGGACACCTGCAAAGAAAGAATTAGAAGGACTTTATTTCATTGTAAATTATCTGACTTTGTCCATTTGACTTGAAAATGATTTGGATAATGATGTGATTGCACAATAGTCCATCTTCAATTTCTGAACACAACAAAATGGACCATCACCTTGAGGGACCAGAAATGACGAGAAAGAAATATACATCAATTTACCAGCTCACCTTCTTCACATCTTTCGAACCAAATAGACATAATTTAGGGAGTTATTTATCAAACATAAGTCTCTCACAAATACCCCTCTGCCTTTTGACCTGTTTTCGGGGTCACATCTTCCATCCAGCCAGCTCGACATGTCCAAGCAAGAGAGAAAGCTTGGAGCAACATATTAACGAATTGCTGGCCTCAAGTAACATCACCAATTATCCCCTTACCATTATTGATGATTAATTTTACCGATTTGACATGTCATCATCATTGCTCTCCTTTTTTTTTTAAAATATATATATATTTTTTGTATTTTTATTTATTTTTGTATGTGGGTGAAAATGTGTATGTGCGTGTGTGCGCGCGTGCATTCATTAGTTCACCTAAAACCTATAAAAAAAAAAAAAATCCCTTACCGTTTCCCTAAACCGAACACTTCCAGCCAGAGTCGTGAGGCTGTCAGGAAACCCGAGAAAGGACCAAAGAAAAGAAAGGAAAGTGAAATCCAGCACCGACCAGACACCACCCACCAGGCCACCAACCAGAGTCCTTCAACAACCCCAGAGACATCTAAATTTCAACAAATCAGGGAGACCTTAAGAGACCAAAGGAGAGACTGAGGAAAGGAAGGAAGGACAGACGAAGCAGAGTGAGATCCACAGACACCAGCCTCCACCGATTCAATGACCTGAGGAAGATTGCGTCTGAGTTTCGATAGATGCTGGTGTGGTGGATCTGGCGTGCATGAAAATCTCCACCAAAGAGGGGAGCCGGCGACCCCCGCCAGGACATAGCAAGCGCAACACCTCAGGAACCCCCAGGCCGCGGCAGCGCCAAAGGACGACCCCCGGGCCCCGCAGGGGCCACCGGCCGGAGAGCAAACCTAGGAGCAGGAGCGCCCCCCACCCCAACGCGGCCCGCGCCCCCAACCCAACGCAGCAGGACGGGGCACTGCAGGCCCGCCAGGAACCCCTCCGGCCCACAGCCCCCGCTCCCCCCCGCCCCCATCCACCCCAACCCAGCCCCAGCCGCCCCCAGGCCCCCAGACACCCCCCCACCCCCAGCTATCCCCCCCCCAACCAGCCACCCCCACCACCACCACCCCCCAAACAAGCCGCCCCTCCCCCCGACCCCTCAACCACCAACCGGCAGCCCCCCAGTCACCGACCCCCAGATCCCGGGGATCCCCCGCACCCAGGCACCGGCGCCAAAGAGGGGCCGGGCAGCGGAGCGGAGAGGGCATCCGCGCCCACCCCATCCCCCACCGCGTGGAGGGACGGAACACCGGGGGCAGAAGGGGAGATGGGGGCACCGGAGGACGGGCGGCACCCCCGAACCCCAGGCCCAGCGGGGAAAGGCCCCGGTCGTCACTCCAGCGTTCTTAGTGAGAGTTAACCCTGTTACTGAGTTCGCCAGCTCGCCGACTGGCGAACTCTACCCCTAAACCTTGAATGTGACCCCACCCAGTGTATATACAAGTGTGTGTGTGTGGTGCATTAAAATTGGGAGCAGGTGAGCCGGAGCAGAGGGAAATGATATCCCCATGCTCCAATCCACCCGCCTCCCAGGCATGTCAGTGAGTGTATGTGGTGCATTAAAAAAAATAAATGGGGGGGGGGGGGGGGCACGGACAGGGGACCGCAGCACTGCTCTATACTGCAGTTTGCCCCAACCAATGCCCCCCCCCCACACACACAGTTGTGTGGTGCATTAAAATTGGAGGGGAGTTGTAGGGCGAAGACGGTGTTTCCACCCTACCCCACCCCCCCTAAAGTGTGTTATGTGCCCTATATGTCTATAAAAGTGTATTGTGCAAGTGTATTGTGCAAATATAGTGCAGTGAGTTAAGAGGAGCGACCAGCGGGCCCCCCCCCCCCCCCCCCCAACCGGGCGGGGGCGGGAGGCGCACCCGCCCACCAAACCCCCATCCACCCCACCGGGACCCCGGCGGGCATATGGGACCAGCTCGGCGGGGCGATAGGGCTCGCCCCACGCATACTGGGCCCGCCCGAGGTGCCAGGAGGTCCACCGGAGCGGGGCGGGCACAACACCAACCCACCCGCCCTCCCGGCCCCCGGAGCGCTGAGACCCGGGCCACGGATGGAGCCCCCGGCCCAGGGGAGGGGAGGAAGGCGGACAGGGGAGGGGGAAGGGACAGGAGGCAGGGCCGCAGAGAGAGGGGGAGAGGAGGAGGAAGGGTGACGAGGGAGAAGGGACAGGGGGGCGGAGGACGGACGGGGAGAGGCGAGGAGGGAGAGGCAGCAAGGGGGAGGAAGAGGGAGGGGAGAGGGGACCACAGGGGACCACAGGGCACCCCGGCGGCCCACAGGCCCCGAACCGCGTCGGCGGGCCCAGAACGACGGACCACGCTGGGGCGGCGGCGCGACGGACCACGCCGGGGCGGCGCCGCCCAGGACACCAGGGAGAGCCCCGCAACACAGCACCCCCCAAGAGACCCAGGGAACGGCCAAGACGCAGCCGCCACCCAGCAGCCAACAGAGGGGCAGACCCGCCCACGCCCAGCCAGGGGGGGACAGCACCTATAGAATTAACCCCCTGGCATGCAGTGAATCCGAATATTAACCCTTAGTGCCCAATGGAGGTGAATCTGCTCGATCCTGTTGGCAGCAACTGGGTTCCTGACTATAAAAACACAACCATTAGTTACAAATTGCCAAATACAGAAACATCAATGTAAGTTATCACGATGTGGTGGCTCTCGCTAACAGGCAGAATTAAGTAACCAGAATTAGGTTAAAATATTCTATATACGTAGACCATGTTTCTATAAATTTTGATATTTGGTTTTTATTTGAGGCAGATATTTTTTTCCATTAAAATGTGATTTATGAGGAGGTTAGACCATTGGTCGATATTCAGAGTTTGTCTATTTTTCCAGTTAACAAGGATTGTTTTTTTTGCGATAGTAAGGGCTACAAGTGTAGATTGAAATTGTTAATGTGGTAAGTCAGTTGTTGTTAGGTCACCTAGCAAACACAAGTTTGGAGATAGAGGTATCCTACAGTCCAAAATAGCGGAAAGTTTTTCTAAGATTTTAGTCCAGAAATACATAACCATAAAGCATGAAAATAAGTGTCTGTAGTGTTTTGTAAACACTGGAAACAAATGTCGGAGTCTGAGAGTCCCATTTTCTTCATCATATATTGAGTAGTGTATGTTCTGTGAATAATTTTATATTGGATAAGTTGTAAATTTGTGTGTTTTGTCATTTTAAATGCGTTTTCACAAACTTGAATCCAAAAGTCAGATTCCGGTGCTATAGACAAGTCTGTCTCCCATTTCGAGATGGGTAAAGACATTTCATCAGTATATAAAAGTAACTTATATATTTTTGAAAGTTTTTTTGTTGTTGTCGGAGAAAGCTTGTTAATATCTTTAGCTAAAACAGGCGGTTGGAGCGTACCCCGAAGTGTTGGAATTTGTTTCTTTATCATATTTTTAACTTGTAGATAATGTAAAAAAAATAATTTTCCGTAATAACATACTGACAATCCGTAACAGTTGACTGCTCTGGATATGCTGAAGTTCAGCAGGTGGTCTCAGGCGAGGGGCAGGGCCCGAATGTTACTACTGCTAACTCCCATTTAATATGAGTGATTGTGATTGGTTAATTCTGAAAACAGTCACATCCCTAGTAATAAGAGGGTGTGCACACTTGTGCAACCACATTATTTCAATTGTATATCTTTACTTCCCTTAGTCAAAACACAAAACGAAACAATTTAGTTATGTGTCACATTAAGAAAATATATTTTTTAATGATTTACAGCAGGCTTCCCCAATCCTGATCTGATTCCTCAAGGGCCGGAGTTCTGCAGGTTTTAAATGTTTCTGTCCTCCAAACACACCTGATTTATATGATTAGTTCATCAGCAAGTACTGCAGAAGCCTGATAACGACCCTAATCTTTAGAATCAGGTGTGTTGGAGGACAGAAACATCTAAAACCTGTAGGACTTTGGCCCTCAAGGACCAGGATTGAGAAAGCCTGATTTACAGTATCTTAGTCACATTTTTTTATCCTTCAAAGCAACTTAAACAGAGATGTGTCAAGCTTTTATCCATCCATCCATCCATTTTCAGAACCCCTTATCCTCACTAGGGTCGTGGGCGTGCTGAAGCCTATCCCAGCTGTCTTCTGGTAGTAGGCGGGCTACACACTGAACTGGTTTCTAGCCAACCACGGCACACAAAGACAAAATAACCATTCACACTCACATTCACATTGACAATTTAGAATGTTCCATCAACCTACCATGCATGTTTTTGGAATGTGGGAGAAACCGGAGTACCCAGAAAAAAAACCATGCAGGCATCGGGAGAACATGCATACAAATTGCACCAAAGAAGGCCGGAAACCAGATTTAAACCCACGATCCCTGCATTGTAAGGCGGGTGTGCTAACTAGTCGGTAACTGAATGTTCGGTGGGGCCTAACATCAACAGCTCTCTTGAAACCCTTCAGATGCCCCTGACTTGTGCCTAGCAACTGAATCCAATAGGTTGGGGACATCCATGAGAATGGAGCCCGAACCACTATCAGTCTACCACACAACACCGGCCTGCCCAGCCAATAAACTTTTGTGGACACGATGACATCTGACGCATACCACACCCAAACCGCATAGCCCTATTGAGCAGACAACTCCCCAAACTGTATCTTTGCTCATAAAATGCAGGTAGAAGTTGCCAAGCTTTTTTATTTCTCATCTCTGACTGTTGGTGAATCAAATCATCACAAGTTGGAGCGGGTAAACATGGCCTCCCACCGACATGCAATCCGCCAGTTGCCCATGCCTGGTTCAAACCCAGTCAATCATTTATTTGTATTTTATGGTTCATTGTAATTTGTAGTCATTGAAAAAAGACATATAGTATCCTGCTGTAGGTGTTTTCTCACCGATGAAGCGAACAACTCTGCGAATGTAGGAGTTGAAATTACATCCTGCTGCACTGATATTTGATTCAGTCTGCATAGTCGAGGACCTCCTGGATAGATAGCAGAATAGAACAGCCTCTCCTATGAGAATCTAAAAAAAAGGGAGAACAAGAAAAAATAATAACAAGAGAAAATAATAGTGTGCAATGATTCATTGGACAGCATTGCATCAAGACTATAATGACTACTTATGATGGCTAATGTTCCAGATATAGCTTTTTCAGTCTATTTGTGACAAAGATAGAACGAAACTGACCAACTATAGAAAATTGTATGCTGACCAACATTTTTGGGTTGAATTTTTGTATTAAAATATAAATTGGCCTTCCTGCTATTTAGAGAAGTAAAAGGTACCGGTAATCTATCAGCAGACAAGAAAACGGCGTTGGGGATGGCGATAGCAAAGTCAGAAGTGGTAAATCCAGGTCCAGAAAGTAAAAACCCTGCCACAGTTTGGCTTTAGCCCCAAGTGTTAGCTTGCTAGCTCCCTAGCTGGTGCTCGTTTGTCAGCTAGGGAGCTAGCTAGCTAGCATCAATGGCTAAAGCCAAACTGTGGCGGGTTTTTACTTTCTGGACCTGGATTTGCTAACAGGTATAACAAATGAACAAGACACAATTATGGTCCAAGCACTTTGCCTTTCGCAAAGGTGAAGAAATTATTTATTGATTATAAATAAGTCATTCACTGTTTCATCAGTGACCCATTAAGACACCAAATGTGATTTCACACGACAACGCCGACCATCCAGGCTAGCAGTGTTCCCACTACGGCAGTTCAAGACTACGAGGATGTAAGACTCATTGGAGAAAACCCACGCACAGTGACAAACTCCACACAGGAGGCACAAGACACACAGAAGTTCAAAACTGACTTGCTGTAAAGCAACAGTGCAAAAAAAAATAATAAAAAAACAATAAGAATAAGAATACATTAAAGAAAGAAAATATTACATTTTATTAGCTACAAAAAATATCTACAAATAAATGGGAATGTAGAAAATAAACATTAACAATCAAAAACAAAAAATATAAAATAAAATAAAAAGAGCTATGCTTGTCAATGCAGAGCCCAAATAAGACCATTCTACTCACAGTAGCAGTGGGAATGGCAAAAGCCAAACTGAAGAGCAGTGGCAGGGGACAAACTTCTTTTTGGGGTATGATGTAGGGCAGAGAAAGACTTTTGTCACTGCAGCTGTACCCAGAATGCACTGGCTGGAAAATATCTGTTAGCTCCAGGAAGTAGAGACTGATGACCGAGAGGGCTAAAATAGGTATCTGCAATAAAGACAAATACAAAGAAAAACAGAAATAAGAAATTATTTTAATTTAACATAAAATGGTGGAATCCAGAATACCCGGAGATTACCCACACACAGGCAAAAGGAGAAAATGCAAACTCTACACACTCCACATTGGGACGCACACCTCTTAAATATAAGACACACGTGCTGCCTTGTTATTATTATTATTATTATTATTATTATTACTACACAATTGCACTTTTAATCTCACAAACCAGTGATGTGACAGTGTCACTTACTAACAATCTGGCACTTAAGAATTTGAAGTGAATGATTGGACCCAACTGGGATCCGTTTTGTTGTTTTTTTCTGTTCAAGCCGTATTGGTCAAAAATGTGGTGGCGTCTTTCTGTCCACACGAGCAGAAGTGGAAAAGGGGAGATTACAGGCAGAGTAAGCACACAAACTTGCGTAACGGAGAGACAAAAGAGTGCAGGGGGGCATAGTGAGAGTCAACCCGGCACAGCAGCCTAGGTGAAAATTGAGCACCAAAAAAAGTCAGATTTGGACACAAGTGAATCAGTTGGAGGGCAGAGTGCATACCTTGCAACATATTGGCCAGGCTCCACAAACAACCTATATCAGGATTATGCATACTGTTCACCCATTACTTTAGTTAGAGGAGAAAAGAAACAAGGGAACCTCTGTTAATTAACAGGCAAAAGTCTCTTAAAACTGTTGCTGCTCCTACAATAGTTCAACAAAACAAAAATATTATAGTACAATTTTTTATGGTCCTTGTGTTGATATTTTACAGTTTTTTTTGGTAGCCTTTTGTGTATGTGAATTAACAAATTGTAACCCTAATATGTTGTCGTTTCCCGGAGGCTGGGTAAAGGCGGGCTAAAAATGGTTTCAAGTTTATGATGATTTTCTGGGGTCTTCCTGCTAAATAAACCAACACGGCAGGACAGGATTCGTGCACGTCTCACTTTATTCCAAACTCTCTGGAACGAGACTCGCTCAGTTACACCTCTCTCTCTCTTTCTCTCGCCTTATGACATGCGCAGTACACAAAACAAAACACCTCGGTATGAAACTAAAACACATAACCAAAAGTAGTAATAGTCCACAAAACAAATTAGTAAATTGCAAGTCAATAAAAAAATACATATTTCCAAATAAAAAAAAATACATATTTCCAAATTTAAAAAAATACACATTTTCAAACGTGTTACAGTCTTCCCATGCTACGAAATGAAATGTCCACATTTCAAATAAAAACAAAAATACACATTTCCAAACAACGTGTTACAAAATCAATATAAGTAGCATAATTCAATATACTGTATTTTTTATTATTATCAGTAATTCATTTTAGCCACTTGGTTAGCAAAGCCTAAAAAAAAAACATTCTTAAAAAAGAACCAAAATTCCCATCACTGTGCAAAACCCAGTATGATATTTTCCTGTTTAAACAGTTGTAGTGCGGCGTGCATGGATACAAAAATAAACCTAATTCAGTCCGCTTTGTTGCCTAGCAGCCGGTTAGCGGGTAGGATGATCTGACAGAGTGAGATATAAAATGCGGACACATAGCTACTGAGAGGCGAAACAGAAAAATCATCCATACAAAAACAAATAAATGGGATATATGACCAGACCACAAATAACTACAAAATACTGACCTACAATTCTGTACACACGCTGCTTCAATGTCCTGAAAACATTGGCTGAAATCAGTGCAGCTTCTGGACGGATGTGCTTGTACCATTTTGACCACTGGACTTGTGGCAACGTCAAAGGCGACAAGATGGCCATTAAGCTCACATCTCCCACATTACATTTCCTCTTCAGAATTTGAGCTGAATACTTTAATTTTGACTCCCCTGATTTGTTGCATTGATGCACATGCTTCATCAAAAAGACAGAAACGTCACTGCGAAGTTCATAAAGTCTCAGTCATGTTTTCCCACGAGGCAACCAGCGTACGTCTGTGTGAAGCAACAGCTGTTTGTGTTCTGTGCCGCTCGAATGACAAAGCCGCTCCAACTGTCTGTGATTCAAAGGCCGAGATGTGATGAAATTGATCATTTTAACAGCATAATCCATCAAAGTCCTTAATCAGCACTTGTTCTCTTCCTAGCCAGTGCTTCGCGATGAATACACATTAAATTTATATTTAATGTTAGGATTGACCTTTTTTACATGTCCAAACAGCCCCTTCACAATTTTCACCATCAGTATAGATTGGACTGCAGGTTTTCCATTAAAAATCATGTTCTTTGAAAAAGCTGTCCTCTAACAAGTCTTCCACGGTGCAATCATTTATTTCATGAAGGCTCATCAGCATTCCCCCAAAAACACCTCAGCGTAAAATAACAGAGCTGACCCCATTTTTCAGATATTCTCCCTTTCTTGCATGGGTGTTAATTGTGTCTTTGCAGTGCAAGCATGCTACATATCATCATTGTCTAAACGGCAAGCAATGTATGTCACGCTTATTTTTCTCCAGTTTGAAAAAAAGATTATTACCATAAGGCTTATGTACAAATATAGCACAACTACAGACACACAAAAACTCACTAATTCATCTTTTTCACAAGCCTCATTGTCTGTTACTGTAGATGTGTAATCTTTTGAAACGTATGCCTCCGAGCGATCTTTTATGCTCCTTGTCCTGTCTTGATGGGATAGGGAGGTAAAACATTGTTATACAAAGCTTATAATAAAGTGTTGCATTGAGCAGCATAATTCATACTTTAACGGCTATCTTAAATTTTGACATAAATCAGAATTGGCATCGTAGAAATATACCTTAATTATCATCTGCTCCAATTATTTTGTTCATTAGCCAAGACAGTTTAAATAAATAACAAATATTATTTGTCATAAATAAATAACAGATGTTATTATCATTTAACTCATTCGCTGCCATTGACGACTGTAGACGTAAAAAATTCATGTGAACTATTTCTATTAATTTAAAAAATTTTTTTTTTATGAAAACCTAGAAATACATTTTTATTGTACATTTATAACAAATTTGTGATTAATCGTGAGTCAACTATTGAAGTCATGTGATTAATTACAATTACAAATTTGAATCGTCTGACGCCCCTCATTTTTTATATATATTTTTTAATTAGGGGCGTCAGGCGATTCAATTTTTTTATTGTAATTAATCACATGACTTTACTAATCAACTAACAATTAATCACAAATTTTATATCTGTTCTGAATGTACAATAAAACAATTCTAGGTTTCCATGCTTTTGTTAGCAAAAGTGGAAAAAAATGTTAAACTAATAGAATTTTACATCTATAGCCGTCAATGGCAGTGAATGAGTTAATTAAATTATTTTCTTTCACAATAATTGCTATTATGGAGAAGAAGAAGAAGAAGAATGTATAGTAGTGTCATTATTGTATGTTCTGAAATAATCTTTTTTTTAAATTATTATTGCGTTTCTTTTAATGGGCCTGCTGTTTGTCGTATAGTATAAAAACACTCAAATAATTAAAAAACAACAACAACAAAAACAACAACACATTACTAATACAATTCAAAGCCTTCAAAGAAAATTAGTTATTATTGTCCACAGGGTTTACAGCTGGTGAGCCTGTGGAAAACTTGGCCACAAAAACACAGGATGTTTTTGACAAAATTGCACCTGTTAAAACTAAAAATGTAGGGAATCAAAAGGCTCCCTGGAGAAATGTTGTGGTCAGCATGCAACTAAAGAGAACGTGGCGCCAGGCACAGTGAAGAAAAACTCAACTATAATGATTCATAATGACATCAATAAAGGAAAACTGAATGAATATAAGAGAGCAATTAAACAAGCTAGACAATGTTATTTTCTCTCTAAAATTAGAACTGAAAATACAACACAATAAATTGGTTTACTCCACTGTTGACTAATTCATGAATCCACCATCTACACCCCCATGGGAAATGCAATTTAACTCATTCTTCAATAAGAAAAATCAGTGCCATTAGACACGGCATCAATACACTAAGATCCAAAAACAAACCTGTACTGTCAACTACAAACCCGACCTATAACTGCCTAAATTGACAGACCTAAAACATATGATTGGTCAGCTCTGATCCTCCACCTGTTGCTTGGATCTCCTCGGAACCTAAACATTTAAAACAGTTTTGGATCTAGTTAGCTGGTCTTCGACATCATACTAGTACAGAAACCACTCATCAAAGTTGTGAACGACCTACAAACACATACTACCCCAAAATATCCATACTCTTTTTGCTTGACCTCCGAAGCCGCTTTGGACACAGCTTACCATACAGTTCTACTGAAAAGGCAAGAATGATGGGGTGGCTTAACCGGTCCAGTTCTAAACTGTTTCAAATCTGACCTACATGACAGTCACTACATCTATCTACATTGGCGATTTTGCATCCAACACTAAGAACATGAATTGTGGGGTCCCTCAAGGGTCAATTATTTGCCCACTGCTATTCAATCTCTATATGCTTCCTCCTTCTCAAGTCATACGCGAACATGACATCAATTGCCCAAACTATGAAGATGACTCAGAACTTTACTGTACATTTCACTTCATCCTGATAATCCTCGAGTACCCCTATCCAGCCTGTTTTTCATGTCTCCCACAAGCAACACAGGTGTTTCAAACGATCAGCTAATCAGCAAGCTCTGCATGAAGCAAGATAACGATTCTCAGCTGTGTTGGCTGGGGAGACATGGAAAACAGGCTGGATCGGGGCACTCGAGGACCGGGGCTGAGAACCAGTGCTCTAATATAATCTATGGATGTCAAATGACTTTCTACGACTATACAAAGACAAATAGAAATACTCCTATTGGGTGCACAGGCTTGCAGAATAAAAATTGCAACACGTCTCTAATGCTTATCTCTGGACAAAACGGCAGCATAAAATCACACCATCGCAGTGATCAAAAACAAATCAACTTCTGAATGGTTTAGAAATATCAAATAGTCAAAAGTCTGCACTTGAATCCGATTGAAATGCTGTGGCATGACCTTCAAAATTGCAATTCTGCAAGGAAGAGTGGGCAAAAATATCTTCACAGAGATGTGAAAGACTCATCAAGAAAACACGTGATTTTCACAGTTGTTGCTGCTGAGGGTGGGCCAAGCAGTTTTTAGGTTTAGGGGGCAAGTACTTTTTCCATACAGGGCCGTGTAGCATTGAATCCCCCCCCCCACCCCCCCTTAAATCACTATTTAAAAACTGCAATGAACTTGCATCATTGCATTGCACCTTCTTGAACTGAGCTGGACTGAATCGAATGGTTTCACTTTAAAATGAATATATCCTTGATTCATATCACACCCCATATAAACGAGGTACTGAATTGTTTTTATTGGGGAGATGCACTGCTGCATTTCATGTTTACTTGGGTTATCTCTCTGATATTTTTCTATCTATTAAGCTTTCATAAACAGTAAATGTCCTGTGTGTGTATGTGTGTGTGTCTGTGCATGTTTGTGGGTGTGCGCGTCTGTGTGTGTAATAGTACGGAATATAAATCAATATAGTGACTATTTTTGAGCAAACTGACTCAACGGAACCTTAATGAAGGTTCATTTAACCAAACACAAATGTAGCCTAACTGTTTTCCTGATTTAACAAATTGATAAAATAGTTGAACCACAGCACTGTTTATGATAGATAGATAGATAGATAGATAGATAGATAGATAGATAGATAGATAGATAGATAGATAGATAGATAGATAGATAGATAGATAGATAGATAGATAGATAGATAGATAGATAGACAACTAACCTCTACAAAATAAAAACATGGCAGCAGCGTAACGCTGTCCTTTGTCTCCTTTCCAAATTTCAGACGTTTGAGGGTAGTCATTCCGAGCCGTTGCTGATCTCCCCCGTTGCCAAGAGACAAGGAGCTGCACTTGATACTTGTGCTAATATTGAGACAATTCTCTCGTTTTCCTGCAAAATATTGTCTCTCGCCTGGCGAGATGATGACCTGATGCTGACGCTTGTCCTGCGTTTCGGCTTGGTTGTCCTAAATGCGTGTATCTGGCGCTCTACCAAGGTTCAGTATGATCGGCATGACGTCCTCCCAAATTCAAACTATTATCAAAAAGGAGCGCGGTCCCTCAAGTCCACTGTTCAAATATGGAATGTCGAAATCGTTACACCCCCGGCTCCGCTCCGCTGCAATAGATCGGGGTGGCTAACTTGCGGCTCGCGAGCCACTAGCCCCACACATGTACACGCACACGCCTACACGCGCTCACACACGCGCGCAAGCAGGCGCGAATACGGACACGTACAGCCTGCGCTATTTTATTCGTCCACGACTCCACTTGAATACAATTAAAATACACACACGTGATTACAGATATATACAGTCCGTGGCAAAGCATTTGCACTCTTCTCAAATTTTTACACTGAAAAAAAAAATGGGGAGTGATATTTACTTGAAAAAGCTTAAAGGTTGATGCACTAAAAAATTATACGTACATTTTACTAGGAGTATAACTAGAATTTCTAATTCGAACTAACTTTACTAGATTTTTTCAAGTAAATATAAATCCCCATTTTTTCAGTGTACTTTTTTGGGCATAGTTTTCCCACTCTAATGTTTTGGATAATAAAACTAATAGACAAAATAACTAACAAAACATAAAGTGCATTTTCAAATGTTAATTTTCATTTTTTTTTTTTAAAGGAAAATAAATTACTGTATTCAAAGCTACCTGGCTCTGTGTGGGAAAAAAAATCTTGCCCACTATTAGGCCTATAGTTGGACAAGCGCAGTGGAACCTCAAATTTTAGAGAGCAGAGCAGTTCAGAGTGCACACTATCAACCGACTTGTGAAGTAATTTCACATTTATTCACTGCATTACTGATATTAGCTTACTGGTTTTTGGGCGATAGCCTAAGCATGTCTACAACACGAGACATTAGATTGCTGTTACAATGTGTGTCACCCCTAGACACTTTTCTGTACGGGGCAATTAAAGGGATAGCTAATAATGAATGTTACCTGTAAATTGCAGGGGGTTGGGCATAATTTAAAAAGCGGCAGTTAAAAACAACAACAACAAAACCTTAGATAATGTGAAGGCACAGGTGTTGCAAAGGTGTTGTATTTGGAATTAAACAATCACATTCAAATATTAAATAATAGTCAGCACACGTCTGCCTCCCTTTGAAGTGCCTGCAACAATCACAATTCTGAGTTAGTTAATTACACATTTTCAAGAAACACGTATAATCATGTTATTGTCATAAAGTTCTCGTATAGAAAATAAAAGTTCCGCTCTTTGGCTTTTTTCTTTCTTTATCGTGCCTTTCTGCCGATGACACTCCAGTCTGGCAGGTGGCGGTATTACACCTGAACGCAGGTTTCTAATTCGAACATCCATTCAAGCAAGAGGAAGTCGACGATACCTTTCATCAATGCTGTTTTGGGGATCCTTTACAAACTTCACAAATGGAGAAAAGCTTCAGTGAGTGGAAGAAACGGTGTCTCAATAAATGTGACCTTAGTAAAAAGGGAAACGTAGACGAAGACATTGTGCACTTAGTGTCTTTACTCAATAGCTACGAGGAGTATTTCACCACCAGTTCATGCTCTGGACGCATAACAATCATTGACACGGTGAGCGACTTGTTGTTTTGTTTTGAAACATTACTGCATAACGTTATGTGCAATTTTCTTTACTTAAATACAAAAATGACAGTGTCGTCATAGTAGGCCAGAAGGGAACTGGGGTGTATCGTTCTTGAAATCATCATCAGAGGTGGGTAAGAGTAGCCAAAAATTGTACAAAAGGCCAAAATATAAAATAGGAATGTTCAACTATACTGTCCAAATGTAAACGCGTCACTAAAGCACAATGTTTTTCAATGTGTCAATTTTGAACTACACTAAATAAGAATACTGCACCCAGTCAAACATTAATGATGTTAATTTATATACATTAATAATGAATGATTTAATTAGGCGGTTTTATGTTTTTGATTGAATTGTAGCCCATAAAAATGTCATGTGGTGCGACGTGTGACCTTGATTAAAAAAAAAAAATCCTCAGCATAGGTCTTTAGTTTTATAAGGTCTCAGTAATATCAACTGTTTAGGAACAACAATCTCATATTTTAGTATCATAATTTCAACGCCACCTTCTCAAGTGTAGTGAATTGACTTATTTTGCCTGTAAATCACATCAAACTGCTAAAAAAAAAGTTTGAAAAGGCTAAATTCACTTAAGCAGGCTAGCACTTATTAATGGGGGTGGGTTGAGCCAAATGATCACGATCAGATCACTTATAAAGAGCCGTATTATTATTATTATTTTTTTTAACGAACCGTAGAGTCAGCGATACACTCAAGAAAAAGAAAATGCCATTTACAAATCTTCTGTTTAACAACCTGGTATATCCTATCCCTTGTCTTGGGTTATTTCTCTGTTTTAGGCTCCCGAAAGCTGTGTTGTACAGAAGAAGAACCTTGTCTGGCTGTTTGTCTCACATACGAAATGCAAATTTGATGACGTGGTGAGGATCTTTTTTCAATATGTCATTAACTCAATGATGTGACTGCTTGAATGTGCCGATTACTACCTTACCGATTTTGCTTTCCAGATGTCTGCTCTGGCCAGCTCTTGTGGAAGTGCTGTGCTGAAGTTTGAGCCATTTGTGCTCCATGTTCAGTGTAGGACACTAGAGGATGCACGGTTAATGGTGAGTAACAGGGTTTTTGCAAAGAACTTTACACAAACAGTGTAAAGTCATTAAACGCACATCCTGGTATTTAGTACTTTCAATTTTGATGGTGTACAAGGTGCATTTAATGACCATCCACAAAACCGGTCATCTCAAATAGATGAAGAAGAAAAAAACACTATCAATAAACTAAACCTTACAACAATACCAACATTCCACCAGATGTCTAAGTCATACTTGAAATTAGGTCTGTCGATTTCTAATTATTATTATTATCATTATTTTTGATAACTTGCGATTAATCTCATATTTTATATTTGTTTAGAATGTACAAACAGTATTTAAAAAAATAAAATTTTTTTAATCCTATTTGCATCAAAGTGGACAAATATGCAAATATTGTTGTATCTTTTAGCTCGATACAGTAATTTTATAGTAATTCATAGTTATATGAAGTTAAAAAGATATATTACTATACTGTTAAAAGGATAGCAAAACATTTAGTCATTGATTTGTATTGAGCTAAATGTGCATGTAATTATTCTGCCGCTAGGTGGCATCAGTGTTTTAGATTGGACATGGTGATGGCACGGTTACTTTTCAGTAAATGGCACCGTGCGTCTGTCCGTCAATGTCCTGTCAGCAAAAAAACTAAGTCGACAAACACACAGAAAATGTATGATTAACTTTTTTTCTAATTTCAAATATTTTGTTCCATTAAAGTCTCTTTTCTGTTGTTTAGCTTTCAGCGGCTGTCCAGTCTGGCTTCAGGAACTCTGGTATCACTTTAAGCAAAACCGGGAAGATCATCATGGTACTGTCAAGTTTCTAAATACAATGACACAATTGCTTGTATTACCCTATACTGTAGAGCAAAGGTTATAATACAGTAAGCCTGTCATGATACAGTATCGAACAGAGGTGGGCATTCCGTCAATACTGACGAAAGGTCTGTCAATCCGTCAATGACGGACACTCATTTTCCTTCACAATTGACGGTCCGGCTTGAAATATTGACGAGCGACGGAAGGGTGTCCCAACTGTTGACGATAGCCGAATGACGGACGCTCAAAATTCATTGACGCGCCCACCTGTTATCATTTTTTTTTAAACAATATTCTTAATACATACCTGCGTCGCTTTTGCAATAGCACAACCGTAACACACGCCTTCCACCTTCCAGAGTTTGTGCCTTTATTCCAAATGCAGACGTTCAAGTGTCAAAGTGTCCTTGAGCAAGACACTGAACCCCGATTTGCTCCCAGTGGACCTGGCAGCGCCTTGCATGGCAACAGTCGACCATTGGTGTATGAGTGTGTGAATGTGAGGCTTAATTGTAAAGCGCTTTGTGCACCATATGGTGTAGTTAAAGCTCTATATAAATACAGTCCATTTACCATAAAATCCTTGGGAAGAGCGCATTTCCCCAAAGGAGCTCAGCACTGCCACCTGCAGCACTGTATTTTGTGGGCGCCAGAAGATTGTGACTCACTGAGGAGTCTACATTTAAATTTTGATTGCAGTTTGAAAATTGTAAACTCCAATTTTGATTTGTGCAAATTATTGTGTAAGGTTGTAGCTAGAATGTAATAGCTTCACATTGGGCTTTGTATAAAGAAAAATGTAAAGTGTAACGAATTGCTCCCCACTTGTTTCCCAACTCACATTTTTAAAGTATGACTTGCCTAAATATATTTAGTTTTATTTCAGACTTATGTGTGTTGAATAAAACAGGTCTCATGTTTCACGTTTAATCTGTTGTGTTTTTTTATACGTAGGCAGTCCGCTGTACCCATAGCCTGGAGGTTCCGCTCAGTAACCAAGGCAAGGTCTTGGTTTCACATGAGTATATAGATTTCTTAATCGGGATAGCCAATCAAAAGATGGAAGAGAATTTAAGACGAGTTGAAAGGTGAGTGTGGTGTTGGTTCACTTTTCTGAAATGGGGTTTTGTGAATGTAAATGGAAACATAGACACAGTTACAATAACTAACAATTTCTATTTTCCAGGTTTTATCGGAACATCCAAACAACTGTGATGAAAAACAAACACCAAAAACTACTGGACAAAGAGGAGAAGCTTGCGACAAAGAAGAAGAAATCAATTGTGTCTGAGCAGTGGCAAAAACTAGGGCATCGAACTGATGATTGTCATAGCAATGAAGGCAGCAGTATAACAGAAATGGATGAAGATCTGCATTTAGCTAAATGTTTTAATGGAGTTCTGTAAGACTCATTGAATTTTATGTCTGTGATCAAATGTATTTATAAACATTTACAAATAAGTCAAACTGTCTATTTTGTCAATACTTGTTGGTTGGATAATAATGACACTTACCAGCTTCAGCCAGCATCTTCACAATGTATTGGGGTTGATATGCCCATTTTGTACCAAAGCACGTTCATCTTTATGACGCAGAATCTGTCTCCTTCCTGTGCGATACGGCATCTGGAAACTACACCCAAATGATGAACCAGACTTAATCTATCCTGGTAATGTGGCTGGTGTCATTAACTTCCCCATTGGAACAATACGAATAGTAAATAGTACTTCATTTGAATAGGCGCTTTTCTACCTTACAAGGCCCTCAAAGCGCTTTACATTAGATTACTCATTCAGCATCAGGAGCAACTGGGGGTTCAAGATCTTGCTCAAGGAAGGATACGTCAACGTGTTCACAATGGCATGGGACCGAACCCACAAGTTGACCACTCTGCCACCTAAAGAAGTGTGTGTGAATGCACAGGTTTATCTGTAAACCCATCAGAAGCTTCCCCCAAATCTTAACGTATGTAAATTTCAGACTTTGAAAAGTAATGAAAATTGCCTTAAATACATTTATCTAGCATTTAGCAAAAATATATATATTTTTTATAATCCCTTATATAATTAACCTTAAAGAAATTTAGTCTGATTTCATGTCAGATAATGAAGGATGTGTGTGTGAATCTTTTTATTTATTGTATGTAAAACCTCGGGTTTCAACATTATTGAGAGGACTAAGGAGTTCAGACGTAGAGCAAACGCGGAGGTAGAAAAGGCCTATGGCAGGTTAGACGGTACAGATCTTTACTGGTTGGCCAAAGATTGAAAGGGTGTGCAGCAAGGTTAGGGTCATATGGTGATTGGCTTTACAGATGGAAATGTATTGACTGGTGCCAGTAATGTGCTGGATAGATGAAATACTTTGAGTTGAATGAGAAAAATGAGAGGAACGGGAAGAAACCATAATTGGTAGGGAAGATGTTAAAAAGGGTGAAAAATTTAAACGGAGTTGGCCCTGATGACATACCGTTAGAGTAGTGATGTTTCATGCCTAGGAAAAGTACCAATGATGCATTATTTGCCTTGAGAGTGTTGATGAATAAGTACAGAGAAAAGGAGCTGCATTGTGTCTTTGTCGATCTAGAGAAAGACTATGACAGGGTTACGCGACGGTTGGTGGCACTGCGAGGAAGTCTGGAGTAACAGAAGGATGTTCGAACAGAACAGTGGTGAGGCGCTAAACCCCTTTGCAATAGTAGATAGGCTAGAATCCTCATGGACCACATTGTTTGCAGATGATGTGATCTGCAGTCAAAGCAGGGAGCAGGTGGAAGAATGTTTACAAAGGTGAGGGGAGCGTGTTAACTTCTAAGCTGTTTGCCCGTCAGAAGTTTCTCTGAAGTTCGTGATTCCTTGTGTCTGCCAATCACATGCCGCGTAACATGCATGCGCCGCGCGAGATAACTACTCGCTCGGAAGACATGGCAACTGCCCGTCACAAAATACTGTACAACATTTTGGAAGTCAGTTTTAATGTTACAAAATGGCACTTAAACATCAGATGAAAATGTTTTTTTTTTAAGTTTTTTTTAAGGAATACAATATAATTGAGCTTAAGAAGTTTAACAGTAACACAAGAACACAACAAAAACGGCACACTGAAGGAGTGATCGACTGACTACACATGGAATAATGCGACAACATGTTAGATCAGGCAATCGGTCATTCATTGATCAAACTATACACTAATTTTTAAGGGGAATTGAGAGAAGTAAATGCCAATACAGTGGACCCCTGCTAGTTCAGAGTGTTAGGGGCCTGGCTGGCACATGAAGAGCGAAAATCTGCATAACTGAAATGCAAAATTTGGTGGTGGGGGTGATGACTGAAGCTGCTTATATTTGCTTTACTTATGTTCTTTAGTAGGGGCAAAGTAAAGTTCCATGGGTTTGTTCACCTTCCAGTATTTTTCGCTGACCAGCTCCAAAGAGAAAGAACCATTCAGAACCTGCAGAGAGAATTTAGAAATTTAGAAACACCATAAATACACAAATGACGAACCCTATCTGATTAGGGAACTTATTGAATCAATTAAACACTTTCTTTAATAAAGCCTGGTGTGACATTGTTCAATTTCTGCAGTCTTATAAGACAAACTGACTGCATTTTTACACCCTTTGATAGAGCTTGCATTGAATCTTGGCTACTAGGGTTGGCGGTAAAACGGTATCCCGGGGGTGTCAAAAAATGGCAACGGTGTCACTTTCAATACCTTAATTAATTAAATAAATTAATAAATAAAATGCAGCACATAATGACCTATTATGATAACAACATTTGTAGTTGTGTCTTCAAATTAGTAATACTATAACAATTAATATTACTATTCTTTTTTTCTGTCCTATCACACAGTCCTAATATATACACAGTGGTGCCTTGATATATATAAATATGCATATGTACTCACGGTGAACTGGTTTCCAGCAGTAGGTATGTAGATGGTGTACTGTTTCTCTGAAGCTGCCTCCACATTCACAGGATTGGCCTCTGTGTTTCTTCGAAGCTCCTCCAAGGCCAGACGGACAGCCAAGTATTTTGACAGGTGGTCCACTGTTGCGTTTCCAGATGTCTTTATGTAGCGAGGAACAAACTCCACACTACATCGATACAAACAGAAACAATTATCATTAACATGTCCACAGGCCGGTTATTAAAACAGCTCATTAGTGATTGATTTCTTAGGAATGTTGTAGAAACCCCGGTTGCCCCTGGCCGGCCTAATTTAATCTCAGTTAACTCAAGACTAGGACTCGTCTGAGACTATTCTAATCCATGTCTGAGAAAGCCATTTCAGTAAATCCTTAATTAAAATAAGGTAAAGGTAAATTCCACTGATTGTCACACCCAACTAAGTGGGGGCGAAATTCGTTCTCCGCATTTGACCCATCCCCTGAGGGAGCGGTGAGCAGCAATGATTGCGAATGGGAATCACATGGTGATCTAATCCCCCCAATTCCAACCCTTTATACTGAGCGTCAAGCAGGGAGACAATGGGTCCCATTTTTATAGTCTTTGGTATGACCTGGCCAGGGATTGAACCCACAACCTCCCAGTCTCAGGGCGGACACTCTACCACAAGGCCACTGAGTTGGTAAATATGACTTAATCTAGAACTAGGTATATTCCCTGTACGGGGAGCTGGCCCATTAAGTTTTGATTTACCTGTTGTGACCGTCATCCTTTTCCATGAGTGTGGGATGAGGCCTGAAAACCAATTCTATTTCGCTGGCACCGCTGTCAATCACAGAGTCGCCTCCTCCGTTCTCAGCAGCATTGTCCATGTCAAGTCCACTGTCATCACTTGTCTTGGTGCGCTTTATGCTTGGACCAGCCTCCTGGGGGATTGTGTCACATTCATAGTTAGTATGGGGGGAAAAAAAAGAAGAAGCTGAGATCTTGCATAATTTAGCTGTACACTCTTGCAACTGATAAGGATCGTTAAGATGCAACTGAAGTGTAGACGCTTGGCTTTAATTGAAAATATAAGCGCAATTTTTTACTACTGCGGTTCCTCATCATTGAACAGCGGTCCAACTTCAAATCAAAATTCCGTATTGAGATTAATTACATTTTCCAATCGTTTGTTTGACATTAACAGCCTCGTTAAAAAAAAACATCAGAAGCGGTCATTAAATATTTTGACTCCTGGTCAGGCATAAGGTAAACTACGGAAGAGGATTGAGGCCAGTGAAAAGAGAAAGAAAAAGGTTGGCAGGATTCTCACTTTATTCTCAGAATTCTCACTTATAAATGCTACTATTATTCTCATTTTAAAGTGAGAATTCTGACAATTCTCACTTTAAAGTCAGAATTCTGTGATTAAAGTGAGAATTATTACTTTAAAGGTGCATGTTGCAATATTGATGCAAATTGGGGTGTTAAAATAACCATATTTTTCACCCACACATGTTTTAAGAATTGTTAAATGGACAGGAGGCACTACGGTGGCACAATGGCTGTTGCCCCTATTTTCATGTAAAGTGAAATAATGATCGGCAGTTCAGGACCCAAACTTTAAGGTTTCTCCCTGTCTAGTGTAGAATATGCTTTTTAGTATTGTTACATTACCTGTCTTTATGCGTGAATAAAGGAATATAACTCTAAAATCAATGCTAATTTTCCATTAGTATGTCAATGTGATTTTACATTGACATACTAATGGAAAATGGGGTCGAACCCACAACCTCCGGGATGCGAGATGACCACGCTACCACTGAGCCACCCCAATGCTTAATGTTTTTATGATAAAGAGGAGCCAAAACCAAAATTACTATTAAGTTTAGATTAATGACCCAGCGCTACCAAGTATAGAGCAGAGTAAAAATGTAATTTTCCTTTGGGATCATAAAGTATTATGATGTGCTGTCGATTAGGAATTACCTGATTGCTGTGGACAGACGCATTACTGCAGTGTGAGGAGTCTCCATTATCTTCAGCTCCACTACCATTCTCCACCGTTTGTCTTTTACCACGCTGCAGTCTGACAATAAAGGAATGCAATTAGTAGTGTGCAGTATATAAACAGTGTTTTCACCAACATTACAGTACAGGGCAGTTCAGTTCAGCACACATTTTCAGAGTATCTGACCCAGGCAATCCCACTTTCCAGCATGTCTTTGCAAGAGTGCCAGTCACATTTTTGAAGTTTAAATACTACTTCAGAAATATAATTGAGCAAAGTAGAGGTTTAAAAAAAATATTAACTTATTTAAAAAATATTGTAGATTTAGCTGGAAATAATTATTTATACAGTTTGTATTATTTATATTGATGCACAATATGAAAAATTTCAACCGATACCGATGATTTCCTGCTTTGCATGGCCGATGCCGATAAATTGATATTGTTATATTTAATATAGTGTTCAAAACTTCATATTATCTGCAGTTTGTGCATCCAGGAGAGCAACAAATCTAGGCTGTAGTGATGAAAAACTGATATTTTAGTCGCTCTGATCTATAACAGCAAATGTTTTATTTTTCTTTCAAATGCTTATTTTCATAAACATGCATATATTTGTGGTCATTTTCTGTTGATGACAATAACAGTAGCAAAGACACTCATCACAGGACAAACATTTATAATATGAAATGGCTAACATAAAACGCACGTTATCAAGTTGTATTTTGGCGTGATTACGGTCAACAATAACTGTTGCAAATTGGCCCCTTTAAGGCAGAGAGCGCGCAAACACGTTTCTACCGTTTAAGCCGGGAGCGCACCTGCGCTCTTCTCCCTTTAAACCCGGAAGCGTGGAAAAGTCATTTTGTTTCGAACAATTCTTGGTCTCTTAGCCAATGAAATGCAGCAGAATGTGCACGAGAGGGTGACGTGGGCCTCGTAGCATGTCCTGGAATTTTATTTGAGCATTTATGGCTTACGCAGATTTGCGCGAGTTATGAAATAAATGACGTGATTGGCGACGGCGCGGGTGGTCTTCAAATCAGTGGAACCAGTCGACAGTGGCATATTGTTAAGAAATATATTGTAGATAATGAGGGTGTTGAAAATTTTATCGGCTTTGAAACGGAATGGACGACAAACAGCCCAATTACCACTCGATTCTCCGAGGTTATTACAACTGCGCTCCAGTGTTGAAGGTAAAGGTAAATATAAATATATATATATATATATATATATATATATATATATATATATATATATATATAGCACATGCAACATTTGCTTGTTGATTTAAAAAATATATATATTGAAGGTTTATAATAATACACTTATGTTTGTATTAACGCCACAGGTGTAAGCTCTGAAATGTTTTTAGAATTATGTTTCTATCTGCTTCAGGAGCTGAGATTTATAATATTGTTGAATTTCCAGGAAAACTTCAGGTTTTGGGGGGTGACTAACGTCACCCATAGGTTTTAGAGACATGTTTTGTCAGGCACTTTAGGCCTTAATTGGTTAAAGAGTAGTTAAGTTCACCACTTGGCCTAAACATTCACAGACGCTACAATATTAATGCTTTAACTGCACTGGGCATAGTAGTGATTTTTCTGAAGACATAACTTCTTGTTTCTTCCTTTTCATCGGATAAAATGTACCATCTTTTCCCAAATCAGCAGATATTGTATTGGTTCGATAAATTTTGTGCATCCCCAGTTATTTCCTGTCCAAATAGAACAATGTGCCATGTTCTGTTTTCTTTACACACACACACTTGCTGAGCAAAGGCAAGTCTAATAAAAGGTGGAGGAAACAAACGGTACTGTATGGCTTTGTCTGAATATGGGAGTCTACGTGAATGCATGTGAGAAACTGGTTTACCTGGTCATAGCCTGTATCTTCAGACCTTCCTCTATGCTGTGGGAAAGTGCTTGCTGGTTGTTATGTTTGCTAATGCGGGCCAACACTCTTTCCTGGTGTGCTTCATACTCATCCCGGCTGGGGTAAATTTTACCTAATGGGATAAATCAAAAGAAGAACTTAAATTATTTTTCTCGCCGTTTAAGACTGCTTCTTGAGGATCACTAAACAATATACCACAAGTATTTCTTTATTTTTGCTTGTTGACAAACTCATTCAGAGGAACGTCCTTCTAGGGTTAACGCAAAGCAAAAATAAGGAATCAAAGATTGGTGCAAGAACTCAGCAGGTACTACTCAAATGGCAGTGAAACATGCAAATGAGTCTGCATATTTGTCCATAGCAATAATGTAAACATTATAATTAGAAAAGTACAGTCGTGGATGACAACAATGTAACCAAATGGACATCCGCCGACCTGCATTACATTCCAGGGGTTTGCAATCGATTTTCATTGTGGGGAAATCATTCTAATTAAGAAGCAACCATGCCGTGTCAGATAAATTTGGCCCTACAACTCATCCAAAATTTTAAAAGCCTGAAGAATTTGTCCAAAAGGGTAGCATATACAGATTTAACAGGGGTCCCAGGACTGACCCTTGAGGGGCCAAACTTCTAATGGTTACAAAATAACTCCATGCTTCCAAGTAGGACCTGAATCATTTTACGAGTGTTCCATTTAGTCCTATCCAAGTTTCCAACCTGTCCAACAATATATTATGATTTACTGTATCAAAATGCTGCACTGAGATCCAATAAGACTAGAGTTGATCTTTCTTCTGTAAGTGTTCAATCCTATATCATTTAGTATTTTAATAAGCGCTGTATCTGTACTGTGATGAGATCTGAAACATGATATTTTATTGAATAGGTCATTCGAGTTCAAGAAATTGCAGAAATGATAACGGCAGTCAACAAAATAAACAAGTATTGTATAGGAAACTTACTTATCAGGGCATCGAAATTAGGGTCTGGACGCAGCGACCTCTTGGAAACCAACTTCTTGCGACACGTAGGACATTCTTTATTGCTAAAAATCACAAATATCACAAGACAAAGAAAATAAATTTGCTGTATAAAAAATAATAGTGGTGCAATGAGTAATCTATTACCCGGGAACTTATCAATTATCAAATTAATCAATAATTATTCTTGATAATCAATTAGTCATTTAGAGACTTTTTAAATTTACAACAGTTCAAATCCTTTGAATTTTAGCCTTACAACAGTAAATATTCTCAGATTTCTATAGTCCTCAATGAACGCAAACTGATGATCTTGAGGCGGCTTGTTGGGGGGTGTCTGGGGGTGGCGGGGGCTGGGTTGTGGAGAGTGGCGGGTGTGGTTGAGGGGCGGGGGCTGTGGGTCGGTGGGGTGCCTGGTGGGCCTGTCGTGGCCCGTTCTGCTGCGTTGGGTTTGGGCTGCGGGCCGTGTCGGGGGGAATCCGGGCTCCTGGATTTGCTCTCCGGCCGGTTGCCACTGCGGGGCCCGGGGGTTGTGCTTGGCCTGTCCTGGCCAGGGTCGACGGCGGAGGTTGATGTCTGTGGATCTCACTCTGCTTCATCTATCCTTCCTTCCTTCCTTCAGTCTTTCCTTTGGTCTTTTGAGGTCTCCTTAATTTGTTGGAATTTAGATGTTTCTGGAATTGGTGAAAGATTTTGGTTTGTAACCCTATGGGTAGTAGGTGGTGTCTGGTCGGTGCTGGATTTCACTTTTCTTTCTTTTCTTTGATCCTTCCTCCGGTCTACTGACAACCTCACAACTCTAGCAGGATTCTGAAGTCTTCGGTTTAGGTGAAGGGTATGGGATTTTTAATAGGTTTTAGGTGAATTAATGAGCACAAACTCACACGCATGCACAATAAATAAATAAATAAATAAATAAATATATTTTTTTTTAATGAGAAATGATGATGACATGTTGAATCTGTAAGATTACCGAATGAACAATACTGAGCTCTCAAAAAAGAAGGAAAAAAAATGGTTAAACACATGGTTTATCTCAACAATAACAACTTCAATTATTGTGTGTTCTATACAAAATACAAATTTTATCAACAAATGGCAAAAGACAATAGAAAATTGCCAATAATTTACATTGGCATAAAAATCAGATACATGACACATTTGTTAAAAAAAAATGGAATTGACCTGCAGTATGAACATAGCCTTGGACAATTTTGGCAAAGTGCAGAAAATGATCCAGCCAAGGATTTTTCTCTTAGATTTTTTTTAAGGTACAGCGTTATAATGTCTTTGTGTGTTTTGGTTTTCAGCATAGAATTTCTCATTTTCAGTTTTCCGCATCAGCCAAGAATTTTCATATCGGTGCATCCCAATTCTAAACTTCTTTGTTTATATATATATAGTACTTGTTTTTACTATATGTGGCAGGTGTCTATCCCTATCCCTAGCGAATAGCAAGACTTACCGTACACTGAAATAACAAATAAGAACAATTGTTTAAAAACACTCACATACAAATCATACTTACCCAGATCGCAAAGCTGTGATAATGCAATCAGCACAGAAACGGTGCAGGCATTCTTTGGTTGTCATTGTGTTTTTCAGCATATCCAGACAGATAGGACACATTAGTTCACTGTGTAATGACCTGGGCGAAACTGCAATCTCCAACCCATCTGTTATAGCTTCCTAAAGCAACATACAACATAGTTAGTTAGCAATCTTAGATAGAAAAGCTGGAAAAATGCGGACATTCTGGTTACATCTCATCCTTTTACACAACTTAGAAATTAATGATGTAGTAAAAAACATTTTACCTGAGGAGTCCTCTGTAGTTCATAAAGGCTCAACTCCCACGTCTTACTCAGGGGTTGAACCCCATTGGTCTGAACGGTTTGAGTCATTGCTGTAAAACAATCAACATTTACAGATGTAGTTAGGATGGTAACTAAAGACCAATGAAATGCTAATAAATAATATCCTTAATATGCAGCATCCATGTTATGAATTTTGTGTGGGTCTTTGTTTACCTAATGTAAGCTGTAGGACTGAACGATAACCCATTACTACATCAATATCTACTAGATATGAACATTTAAAATACTGATACCGCAAAGTATAAAAATGGTAAGGATGTACATTCCCAAACATTCATTTTATGCTTTGCCAGCCAGCAACAAACCTCATTTCATGCATGCCCTTTATTGACAAGTGAAGCCAGCCAATGACAAACAACTGACAGTAAGTTCTAATCAATAAAACTGCACTTTCCACATCCTTCTGTATTATGACCTTTTTATCTGTCTGAAATACACTTAGCTTTCACTGAGCTCAGTCATTTCGTATCGGTATGATGGTGACTGTGTGTTGTGTACGTGTTTAAGCTTTATCAGTTGTCACGGTGACAGCACAAACTAACATAGCAGAATATATATATATTTAATTTATTTTAGCGTAAACCTCACCTAAAGACCAAAATATGTATTTATAACAAATCTGATTTTGTTCATTGTAATAGAATACAAATTATGACATGGGGGGGGGGGGGGGGGCTCAAATTAGATCGTATTTAAAACAATGATGTAGGGAATCAGAACTACATTATTTTTTTCAAACCTTTTACCCCCATCTCAGCCTCAGTAATATTAAAATGGAAGGCTAATGCTAACCTTCTTCGCCATTAGGCCAATTCTTCCTGGTCCAACTATTGGAGTCGTAATCATCTAACAAGAAGCCCGAGGAAACATCGACTGAATCGTGTTATATTTAACAGGCCACTAAAAACATCAAAATGCTTTCAAATAAAACGTCAGCATCACAAACGTGCCGAAGAGTTAGCTAGTCGTAGTGACATGGAAAATAACAACAGTAGTGTCCGACCTAATTAACCCTCCAACCCTACCACCACAAGTATGAATTCCAAACATTAATTCCAACGTTTTGACGGTTGTAAATAGCCACACAAAACACAGACAACACGAACATACATCCAATAACACTCGTAAATTGTCTACAATAACAACGTCTCCGTACTTACTTCACGGTACAGGTCGATGGAACACAGTCCGTTTCAGTGTATGCAATATGGCCGAGGAGTACCAGCCGAGGAGGCTTTCTTCTTCTCCTCCTCCTTTTGTCTCGACCGGTGCTCAGGAAGCTCAAATGCGCATTACCGCCACCTTCTGAAATGGAGCGTCGTCCAGGCCAGACTGGTTTCGTAGTTTAAAAAAAAAATTGAAAATAAAAAAATGAAATAAATAAATAATAATAATACATGAGACAAAAAGGCCATTTATTGAAGTTGGTCATGTCGCCTGCGATCATACGTAATACAGTAATATCCGTAAATGTGTTAGGGGCGGGCCTGACGAAGGGCCGTTGTGACAACAAAATGAAAGCGCAAAGGACAATGATCAGTCTGCGTGGAGCGTGGGCACGAGTTGTAGCTGACATCAGCTCTTGAATTTGTATTTTGTGCTCATGCGACTGAAGCAGAAGAATGCAAAGGACTGAATGCAAAAGACATTTGGATGTGTTGATGTGCAAAGTTAAAAAAGCGGCACATATCACACTTAAAGAAAATACCTGTAGAAACAATATTATATGTGCATACAATGCCAATTTGTGGCCGTTCAATACAAATTTATAGCACCCTACTGAACATTTGCGTGGAACAATTGGCTAAGTAAACCAAGAGCTCCTTTTATGTAAATTGTATAGAGCTACAGGCCGGCACTGAAGATAATGGACAAAGATATAATAGTCAGATAGATTATTTTATTTTAAAGGCTGGGAAGCTACAGACACTGTCCACATTTTCCAAAACCTAGAGAAAAAAAATCTCAAAAATTTCCCGACCGCCCACTTCCAAAAAATACTTAAAATATTTTAGGGAAAAAATGGATTTCAAAAATACCCAAATATGCAGGTGTCGACTGTACCGTTGTACAGTACCACATAAAAGGGAGGAGGGGGGGGGGGGGGGGGTCTCAACTACGTACAGTATTGTCATATTTTAAGTGTGTTAGCTTTTCCCCCGTGTACTCCAAAGACATTCATATCTCAAAAAAAAAGAAGAGAGCATACTCCATGATTTACACTAGCCTTCAATAAACCGCGCATCTTTGGTGTGTGAAAATGAAAACATAATAATTCCCTGGTTACACATGGTGGGTGTGTCAAAACTCTGGACAGGAGAATGTGTCGATGAAAAGTGGGCCAGCTAAGGAGCATAAGAAAAATGTGCAAACTGGAGTATTTTGTCTAGCATGCTAAAAGTACCTTGGCTAGAGGAATACCATTATATGAATGAAAAATTGGCAACAGATTAGCATGTATCACGTTTTTAATGAATTAGTCAATACAGTACAGTGCAGATGCACTAGGCTGACTTTTTCCAGTAATGAACAGTGTGTGAACATAACAAAAGGTGCTACAAATGACTAGTAGTTACTTGGCTTACAGTTAAAAATAACAGCAAAAGTGAGACAAGAACAACAAGGGACACGAATGATGAGGACATATGATCCAAACTTGGCAGGTGATTGTGGTTTGCAATATTTGTTATATTCATTTTTTTCTTTTTATTTTTTAAATCATGTACATACCTCTAGTATGGTACAAAGCTATCAGCATCATGGTAATGTTGCACAATTGTAAGATATTCTGCATTCTTTGCCCGTCATCATGTGAATCCTCGATTTTTGCCCTTGTGCATGAATATTTATCCTTTCGCTTGCATGATCTTTCTGCTTCCTCTCACTGTCCAAAAACACTAAATTGACCGTTGGTCTGACTGTTAGTCTAGCTGTCTGTCTGTCACCTTTGTTGCACAAACTCACAATTAACACACTTATCCCTTATGGCTGCTTCTTTTGTCTTTACATTTAAAACGATTGCTGATTCCGCTGCTACCTGTACACATAACATTAATCCACTGTGCCTCACTATTTGCACAGCATAATTTAATTTCTTATTAGCATAGTTATTAGTTTTACTTTATTGATAGTTGTATTCAAAATTATTATTTTTTTAACAAACTCAGCTTTACACCCCAAAAGGCGTTTCTATTCTATTCTATTCTATTCTGTTGCACTGCTTTCCCAGCAAATTGGTGGCTGGTGCAGTGGTCACCTGTCTCTTTTATACAAAAATCCCCAGAGGAGGAAAAATGTCAGGTGAGCGTTCAGTCATTGTGGCTTTGCAGTCAGGTCATTAGATGCATCGCAACTTCTTTGCCATGTTCTGGGACAGCGACAACTGATTTCCCTTCAAATGGGCAAACGCAGTGAGTCGAGTGTTGAACTAGCCACCCTACACACATACATTTGACACTTTGTGTGAAGCTGCCAAATTCACGCGATCATTCGCAACAATCAATACAATTTTGTCCAAAGTGCAATAGTGTAACCACCCCATATTAATTAAATGTACTGCTTTAAGTTTACATTTTGTGTGGATTTAAATCACCTAACTGTATTAAAAATGACGTGTTTTATTTAATGAGAAACACTTGTACGACGAGTATGACACTTCTTTCAAATTAATTTCAACATGCAATAAATTTCAGTGGCTTGACAATTCAACACATTCATCTAAGCGTAAAAGAGGCATTGGAAAGGGCCTTGCAGAAGTTTTCTAGAAGTCATACAACACTTCCAGCAGAGTAGCCAAAGACCATGCTTGTGTCTCACAGCTAAATGGGCAGTACTGGCCATTCTCATTAGTTAACTCTGGCAGACCTTTCCATGGAGACCTATAGATAGAGGTCGAAAAAAGTTTAGGAAAAGGTGGAAAGCAACAATTGGTCACAGATTAATGTTCTCCATGATGTCTTTTCCATGACTATGCCCACAATAAGATGCGGAAATTCACATTCAAAATAAAATACAAATTGAAACGAGCATCATTTTCATGTATGTAACATTCCTACCTTTCCAGATGAGTATAGTGTCGTGAAAGAACATTTTTGACCAGGGTCACCGTCTCGGCGTAGGTTTTTTCGCCAAGCTTTCTGGCGAAGTACAGTTTAGCACGCAAGAAGTAGCCAACAGGCCAAAGCCATTCCTGGACAAACACACGAGTGTGAAATAAGAGCTGAACTGATTCGTCGACTCGTCCAGTGCTATCCAACAAACAACCTACGGGCCTCAGCCCGCTAAGCACTTTAATCTGGCCCACAGGATGAATTTAAAAGTGAAAAAAATGCAAAATCTTCTTCAGAAATCTGAGGATGTTTTGTAAAATCATGTAAAAAAATATATAGTTGACAACAAAAAAATATTATGTCATTCACCCTAAGTTTTAAACAATGACTGTCATCGTCCGTCACTGTCACTACCAATCATCAAACTCAAATTGGCTTTCTCACCGGTCCTTGATGGTAGTTGAAGCCCCTTGCCACGTTATAGTTGTCATTGTCCAGTGCATTGTCATACACACCGCAGTAGACCATATCACTGCAAATACACACAATAAGGAAGCAGATTTAAAAATACAACCACAGTAAAAACAAAACAATGAGCTGTTGGAAGTTTTAAAGGTCAATATTTTTGTTTATATGTTCTAATGCTTTTGATGGCTTTTCCTTCATAGTTTGGCACATAGACATAAAGAGTTAATGTACTGTAAGTTTACTGCATTTTTTGTATTTATATTATAGGACCATCGGTGTTCACCAATTCCGGTCCTCGAGGTCCGGAGTACTCCAGGTTTTAGTTGTTTCCGCCCACTAGATTCATATAATCAGCTCATCATCATGCCTGATAACAATCCTGATCTGTAGTATCAGATGTGTTGGTAGGCGGAAACATCTAAAACCTGCAGGATTCCAAACCTTGACGGCCGGAATTGGTGAACCCTTTAAGTTATATGCATATTCTTAGGGTTAGTTTTGCCTCATTTGTGTAGATCACAAAAACATGGCATTGAAAGTGTATGTGTTCATCAGGATGGGACAAAATACTGATATTGCATCATTAATGTGAAGTCAACCTTGAAAATTTCTTGACAACGATATGTTTATATGTGACCTCACTAGTCTAAACATGACATTCTGATTAATATTACATTTGTTGAATATGAGTTATGAAGCAAAATCGAACCATTTTTATCCATCTCAGGGGGTGGCTATTTTGCCACTTGCTGTTGACTGAAGATAACATCACAGTTACTCAAAAAGTTTCACGACCAATCAAAGCTCTCCTGCTTTCTGAAGCTGAGTTGTGATTGGTTGTTACCTGAGACCTGAGCAACTGTGATGTCATTTTCACTTGACATCAAGTGGCAAAACGATATTCACAAAAACTGTTGGGTTTTGCTGCTTAACTCATATTCCACTAACGCAATATTAATCAGAATTCCGTATTCAGACTAGTTAGGCTGCATAGAAGATATTATTGTCAAGAAATGTTTTTTGGGTTGATTTACCCCTTAACTCTCACACTACATTATATTTTGCCATTTGATTGTTATGATCCCCACTTAAAAAAATTTTTTTGGGTATGGAGAAATGAGAAAGATGTATTACTCAGGGTCAAGGGTTTTCATTCCAAGGGGTCCCAGTAATTTCTCCTCAGCCAATTCAAGAGCTTTCCAGGCTCTTTGCACGGTAAACAGTTCTGGAGCCTGTCATGAAAAGAAAAGGAACCCCCCCGCCCAGCTCTGTCAGTACTTAATACTAAGTGTATTATAATCGTAGCATTACCAACTTACCACGACCATGGCAATAGCAAAGTTTGGTCTGAGTTGGTAGTCACACCAGGGGCTAGATGCTCCATAACTGTCCTTATAGATGCCTTTTTTGTGTACAAGGTCAGAATGCTTCTCATTGGGGTCCATTGGCTCACCGGACACCCAGAAACTTGGCTCAAAGGACTGCTGGATCTGTTCATTCCATTTGGCGTACAAAATGAACACCTCTTTACCTGAAACACAATGCAACCAAATCTGAAACTTAGTTTTTGAAATGTGCAGCATTATAAATGTATTAGTTTGTATATATTTCCATGGGGAACATGAAGGCTAGTGGTTAGCACGTCTGCTGCACAGTCAAGAGCTTTTAGTTTCAAAACTTGCATATCTCAGGCACTCATATGTAGAGTTTGTAAGCTCTCCCTGTTCTGTTGTGGGATTTCTCCTTGTACCATGGCTTACAACATTCCAAAAACACACATGAGACTAACTGAGCTGAAATCGTCCATAGGTGTGTGAGTGAATGGTAGGTTGTCTATATGTTGACCAGACCAGGGTGTAGTCAGTTGGGAGATGCTCAAACTCACCCACGACCCTTATGAGGACAAGCGAGAATAAACATGAATGGATGGATGGACTGAATAGTGCTTGGTAATATGTTCAAACCTTGGGGTTTTTAAAAAAAGAAAAACAAACATAATCCTGTTTTCATTTTCTACTGTACCCCTGATCAACTATGTCCTTTGGTTGTAAGGTGATATATATTCAATAATGTTCTCTAACAAACCTCTGAGGGCTTCACAGGATACTGTACTAAATTGAATTTAGGTGCATCAGAATAAATGGGACTTAATACTTTGGCACCACACTTGCGCAAATCACGCACCATTTTCAAAATTAGTGTATGAAACATTTACGTTTCTGGTTTTCCACAAAGTGTGGAAAATCATGCAATACACTACCTGGTCCAATTAAAAATGACATTTACAAAGTCCTCTTTAGCATACTGTTTACATTATGACAACAAACACTACACAATTAATCAGAGGTACCTCATTTTAGCAAGTCTTCACACAGGGCAATCTTTGGGTGTACTACTGTCAAGTAACAACTAATTATAGACAGGCTTGGGGAGCAACGAAATACATGTACCGCCGTTACGTAATCAGATTACAATTTTTTTTAAACTGTGTTCCCTTACAGTTACAGGAAAAAACATGTAATCAGACACATGAGCAGTTTGAAAAAGCTTCACGGACGGGAGGAGGAAATGGCGATCGGCATTTACTGGCACTTACTCTGAGCGAAAGTTTGAGCTGAGAGTCCAGCGGCATGCTACACGCTGTAGCTTCTTGCTAGCTAACCCGCTAGCCTACAACCAGAATGTGAGTTACACCTTCCAAACAAATCTCCCTCCCACTAATTCACTATTTAAACATCATACACAACATATACACGGCTAAACTTGTGACTGGGATAAAAGTTAATTTTGCAGTTGATGTCACACATCGTCATCCTCATTGGTATCTATCTGTATATCTATCTATCTATCTATCTATGCTTTCAGTGACAGTTCGAAAGCAGCATATGGACATCAATCAATCAATCAATCAATCAATCAATCAATCAATAGCCAACATGCTTTTTAATTACACAAGGATTTTTGCTATTTGTAGGCTGCCGGGTCCCTATAACCCCCGCAAATAGCAAGGGCACATTGTATAACATATATATTGTGGTGATATTTATTTGTATCTTGTCTTCATGAGCATACTCGCTATTGGAGTAATCCAAAGTAGTCAAGTTACATTACATTAATATTATGGTACTTGGATTACATTACTAACTACATTTTTTTAGCGGGTAACTTCTAACTGTAACGGAATACATTTTAAAAGTAACCCTCCTAACCCTGATTATAGAAACCATCAATACTATGTGAAAGCACAATAAGCAGCATCAAATCAAAACAAACTAATCGGGCAAGAAATCTAAATGTGCATTTGCAATGTGCTTGAGACTATATTTACCATTTCTGTGTACTTTTGCTCCATCATAAGGAAACAGTCCTTTGGCATGTAGCTCCACAATCCAGCGGATGGTTGACTTACTTAGACCAATTATCTCCACAGCTGCTCCGTCCCTGCATAGACAATTCCACATTCCATCTCATTCACGTTAGTAATCATGTCAAATTCCAGGTTTTCATTGACATGTTTTGCAATAGTTGACTCTAAAAATTGGGGAAATGAAATTGAGGTGTTTCTTCAAATGCTTTAGTTTAATATGCAATCAATGTTGTCTCTTTTGCGCTATTCTAGCAATGTTAATTAAAAAAAAAAATTCTTCATAGTGACGGTGTCTCAACTTGCTATAGATACATAACTGATGTACAAAGTGCAACATTGGCTACGCATTGGTTCCTCTTATGGTAGCCTGGAGCATGCTCGATCCTTTTTTTTTGTGTGCCTGTTCTTGTTGTGGCAGCTAGTCCACAATAGCTATCAATCATTGTTAAAGTGTGGTGTTTGCCGTTCACACAAAAGTGGCAGACGTGTTTTGTTTTCTATGCTGCCAAAATGGCTTCGCTAACGCACATTTTGGGACGCGTGATGTCAACGTCCGGATCTCTATAAGTGACAGCAAAACGGACAACTAAAGTCCAAGATCAAATCAATCAATATTCTTTGGATGTTTGGTGTTCAATTATTGACTTACTTCTGTCCTTTGGGTTGTTGTCTGTCATTTGTTAAACCTTAATTGACAGAACAAATGTGAATAGTAGCCCACCAGGGTAAAAGTAATTTGTTTAAAAAAAATTGTGACCTCTTTTTTTGTGAATTACATATCAAACATTAACTCATCCACCAATTCATGTGTGATCAGTCTCTATGTTACCTGGGAGTCGCTGGCATGCCTTTGTTTCTTGCTTTCTCACTCTCTCCCATTTTATCCATCCAAGTGCCACAGTTAAAACGGTTTCCTCCATGGACAAAGCCCGTTGCAGGATCCACGTTAATAACCACATTGAACCCTACAAGGAAGAGGAACACATTGAGATGGTGCCGCTTATGGTCGCCTCAGTACCGTGCTCTTTAGTACCTTTTTTGTTTATTTTCTTGATTTTTTGGCAGCACTATCATATGCACAGGGAAAGCCTTGTTCAGCATCAGGCAGACTACTGTCAACATTTTCCCCCAATGCTGCATTTACAAATTTTTGGGGGAAAAAAATACTATCACCGGCAAAGCCGCGCCATTTGTAGGTTCTGAAGCAACTAGTCAAATAGTCAACGCTTCTACTTGATCTCTCTGCAATAACAATTACGGTTTGAAGTGGAGTAATCCCATGTCACATGTTTTGGTATTATGAGAAATCACAGAAATCAACAGGTGGTTGTCACTTAGAAAATAAGAAAGTCTATCCTCAAATACAAGAAAAGCACAAGTGCTATTTAACATCCATCCAAAAATACACTGCTAACGCTAGCTGATAAGTAGCCGAAATCATCAAGTTGAAGTCAGCTGTCGGCGAAATCAACCAGAGAGCAGGTGAGCCATGATTGGTGGTTATGTGAGCCCTTAGGCACCGTGTGATTTCATTTTCAGTCGACAGCAAGTGGCAAAATGGCCGCCCCCTGAGATTGATAAAAGTGGGTAGATTTTGCTGCTTAACTCATATTCCACCATTGAAATAATAATACCGTGTTTAAACTAGTGGGGTTGCAAAGAACATATTATTGTGAAGAGTTTTTTTTTATTTTTAACTTGATTTCAACTTTAACTAGGATTGCTATCGAAGTTGTGGCCAGTTATACTAGTTTGGGATTTTTCTAACAGTTTTATTTCGTTTTGACTTCTGTTTTTGAAATACAGTTAGTTTTGTTAGTTTAGATTTTTTCTAAAATGCTTTGTTTTAGACTAGTGTTTATTAGTTAGATTTTTTTTCCTTAAGTACTTGAAATATTTCTCGATTGTAAGATAAGAAAAAAAAAAGGTCACGAGTATTGTGTGATAAACAACAATTTTGAAACACTGAAAGTATGATCTTCCTTTTTCGGTGCGAACGTACATCAAAAATGAAATAATGAAAATGAACCCTGATGTTTGTTTGTTTGACAGACGAAAATAAAGGACATTTTGAAATGTACAGTAGTTTGAGATTTTTGTTTTTTAAAAGCATTTTTGTTTTTATTTCATTTCATTAACGAAAACATTTTTGTTTCCTTTCAATTTGAGGTAGGCTTGAAAAATACTCTTAGGACTCATCCCAACATGGTCATAACCTTTCCAAAATGTTGTTTTTCAAATTGCCCATGACATTGACTTTTTAAACAATTGACTCTTCTTACATAAGTCAATGTAAGACACAGCAATAATGTGTTTGCAAAGCCTTGGCTGGCACTTTATCCCTTTGCACACTCTACATACTATAGTCATGATTTGTTTTCATCATTCACTTGTTTTTTTACTCTCACTCTTTCTCTCTTTTTCGTATATGCTCCTGCTTTCTGTGCCGCAGACGCAGCAGAGATTTTGAAAATGTTGCCAAAACTCTTAAGTGTAGGGTAACACTCTTCAAACAAACAAACACACCTTCGTCTCTCATGTTCATATCTATCTTGGATCCAGCATTTCGCTCTCTGAAGGCAATTCCCTCGAGGTGGCGCTGCAGAACCTCTTGGATCACATCATATAGTGGCTGCTCCTGTTCATAAACACTGTATATCTCAATACAAAATTCAACATGATATATATATTTTTTTGGATTAGTAGGATTAGTATTTTTGAATTACAGTAATTTTGGGAGGTGTCAATCGACACATGAAGGTACAAACCACTTCTCCTGGTACGCTGGGCTCACTATCATCAGTTGGGTACATGCGTGTGACAGGAGACTGAAGGATGCAATGCCCTTGGGGAACATGAAGGACATAATCCTGAAAAGTAGGGGAAAAAAAGATAAACAATGTGATAGTTGACAATAGTGACAAACCATTTTATGAAGGCGTCTCCCATTTAGCATTCAACCATGACACTCTGTTGACCGCAGTCTCAATAAAGCTGCATACAATAAAGACTTGTTTAAGATCTTTTGACTGTCTAAATGAAAAGTGGAATTCTATTATTGCATTTAAATCCTTTAAACCCATAAGCAGTATGGCTTCATATGTTCTTTCTGTTTTCCTCCTACCTGGAGGCACTGCAGCCACCACCACACGGCATCACGGCAATTGTATCTAGCACAGCGGCCCTCTCCAAGCAGGTTTGGGATCAAACCATGACGTAATGTCCCTGCGAAGGCCAAGATGATGTTTCTGAGGACACAGCAGAAGGCCTCATTTATTGTTCAATTACTGTTCCCAGGAAGCAGGAAGTCGTACAATGGCCAGGCTTGGGGAGTAGCGGAATACATGTACCGCCGATACGTAATCAGATTGCAAAAAAAATACAGTTACAGGAAAAGACATGTAATTAGATTACAGGTACATTTATTAAAAATGGGGATTACTTCGAGGGATTACAATTTCAGGAAATGGCGACCGGTATTCACTGTAATTTACTCGGAGCGAAAGTTTGAGCTAAAAGTCCAGCGGCATGCTACGCGCTGTAGCTTCTTGCTAGCTAGCCCGCTAGCCTACAACCGTAATGTGAGTTACACCTTCCAAACAAATCTTCCTCCCACCAATTCATTATTTAAACATCATGCGCAACATATACACAGCTCAACTTGTGGCTGGGATAAAAATTAATTTCGCAATTGATGTCACGCATCACCATCTTCATTGTATCTATATCTATCTATCTATCTATCTATCTATCTATGAGGCGTGGTTGCTTTCAGTTGACAGTTTGAAAACAGCATATGGCCTTCAATAAATCATTCCATCAATCAATCAATCAATCAATAGCCTACATACTTTTTTATTACACAAGGATTTTTGCTATTTGTAGGCTGCCCGGGTCCCTATCACCCGCAAATAACAGGGGCACATTGTATAGAATATATATTGTGGTGATATTTATTTTTATTTCGTCTTTATGGGCATACTCAATATTGGAGTAATCCAAAAGTAATCCAGTTACATTATTTTCATATTATGGTACTTGGATTACGTTACTAGCTACATTTTTTAGCAGGTAATTTGTAACTGTAATGGATTACATTTTAAAAGTAACCCTCCCAACCCTGACAATGGCATATAAGAATCACACAGACGCAGATGCCTACCGGGCTTCGATGTGTCTCCCAGTGAGCAGCATCAGTCCCCGCAGAGCAATAAAAGTGTCTCGGCCCCAGCAACGGAAAATTCCAGTAGAGAAATGAGGAAGACCTGATAGAATACATTTCAATGAGTACAAATCGCGAGTAGCCATAAAATCATACATAATTTTTTCTAAAGCCATCAAAACACTTTAGATGTTCGGTGACCTGCGGCCACTGTCACACAGCGCTGCTCCTTCTGTCCAGTTATTGGGCTGATGCAATACGGAACGTTGTCAATTTTCATTGAAAGCGGAGGAAGGGCAGGGAAGCGTCCGACGCCACACATCTGAAGTGATCCCAACGCCAAGTGTCGCACAAAGCTTGAGCCACTCTGGACAAAACTGGATAAAAGGCAGAACATGGAGTCAGCCTTCAGGTTGTATTGTGATTTGATTCAATTCCATGTGAAAGGACTGTGCTCAAAGTTGCATAATTAGGAAACAACTACCTTGACATGAGTTTGTAAATTGCATCCAGAGCTGTGGTGAAAGTTGATACGATGATAGCGTCAAAGTAAGAGGGAATCAAATAGCGTGGGATGTGCTTCAGATAAGCAAACATGGCTTCCAGCCATTGTCCGACCTGCACACATTAAACGATTACATGTACTGTAAGTGTTTCAATTATGCAAGTCACACTTTACCGAGATTTCAGTGTGAGCAAGTCTTTTTTTCCCCCCGTAGTTGCGTATGATCATATACAAAGAGGTTTTTTTCCTACACTTTTAAGTTTTACCTGTGCCAGAGGTCCTTCTCTATGTATGAGTCGATTGGAGATATATTCCATTAGCCAGTCACCTTGTCTGAGGTTAGAACACACAGGATGGCCCAGGTCATTGTTGGCACGAATATCAGCAAAAACTGACATCAGACCTGCAAAGGCAGAACCGCAATATTCAGAGTCAGGTACTGGTTGATCTAACCGTACCAGATTGCAAATAAAGACTCATTCCATTTACATTCTCCGCCCCACACTGAAATAATATTACTTTGGTGTTCACTAGCATACACATAAATTACACTGTAAAACTACAGACTAGACAATTAGTTGGTTTGTTCCAAAGATTGTCATTACACAAGGGCTGTCTGTACACACAAAGATAAACGGGATGATTTTGTCCCCATTTTGCCCATTTCCGACTAAGGATGATGAACAGCAGATTTGCGTTTTAGAAGATTATGCTATAAGATTATCCCGTGGTCTGAGGAGTGTTAAGAGTGATGATGTCCGGATAACAGGGTCCAAAACGGGTTAGGGCCGACTATCTTAAATGTTAAATGGGTACGTGCAAGGATAGACCCTGCCGTGGAGCGCCTGGTCTTGATTTGGTGCTTTATAAAATGTACAATTATTGAATTATTCATTATTTCTTCTATTTTGTACTGCTAGAGGGGTAGGCACAGAAATGAAAAGCTTTTGCTTCTGTCTACACCCTTTCGGTTATATATTTATGTATGGAATTTGTTTTTTGACTATGTTGAATTTTTAATTTGCCAATGAACCGAATACATTTTTCATTTATTCAAACGTGTTCAATATTTCTGACCAAATGTCTTTGTGTGTGGGGAACATCGGCGCCTTTCGAAATCATGTCTCTATGAATTGTGACATAAGGGGAAAAAAAAGTGGCCGTAAATAAAATAAAAATAATGTCCCACCGACTTTGTTTTTTGTATAAAAGTAGGTTCCAAGATGGCAAGAAGTGTTTTCCAAGGGAAGGTTGTTTTTTTGCCATTGTCATGCTACAACACTCCAGATTTGGAAAATATTGGCGCAACATATCCAGTAGCGAAAGTTATACTTCGTTTTTGGTACATCACATGTGATCACGTGAAATTTCTGCCTTTTGACTTTGGTGGTAGATGTGTGTGATGTTCTCTATTGAGATTATCAGAGCACGCAAAACGTTTGCAACAGTTAAACAATCTTTTAAGATTCGAAAAATCTATGTGTGTACCGGGGTCAACTATGAAAGCAAACAAACATTTAATTGGGCCCAATTGAAGAACAGTCAGTTTCCTGTTAAAACGTGATGTTACCAATCCAATATATCCAGGACTCCAGTGTTACGATTACAATGGCAATTATAAACCTTTACTCACAGATCAATAATCACGGGATGAGGACCAAGCCTTGCCGTGGATCAGGAAAATTCCCGGTACTCCAAAATCACTTACCTTGGAGGCCTGCATATTTGAACGTTCCCCATTCAGGAATATTGTAACAGCCTCCGCCATCCTCTTGCTCTTCTGAATCGCAGCGAAATAGCAAGACATTCATGTCTGCTAGCGTTAGTTTTGACATCAACCTAGGTGAGAATTTCACTCAAGATGATAAATACTGGACAACATAGTATTGCTCTAAAAGACAAAACCACTCAAATTAACTATTCAAAGCGTGTGTGGTTTTTAAAATCACTGTAACTGAATACGGTCATTTGCAAATGGCTGCTTATTATTAGGCAGTATCTTTTGCCAACTATTGTCTTTGTTGTGCTGATATAATTAAAACCGATGAACAATCAACAAAACAGGGACAATTAACAATAATAATAAAAATAATAACAATAACAACAACAATAAGAAGAAGAAACGTAATAATAATACATTTACATTGTGCCTTTCTGGACACTCAAAACTGTACATGTTGATGATTACTCACTGTGCCAAAGGCATCTTCAGAGCCTCCGATGGGTTTTCATCCGCTATACTGCCTTTTCTGTATTTTAGGCTAAATTGGGACAGAAAATACCGGAGTGCCCCAACCAACCTCTGCGCTTTGGGGTCCAAGCTAACCCTACAAAAAAGAGAAAAGGTTTAGCATCTTGTGATATACTAACAATTGTTTTCAAAATAATATCAGTGTTTAAAAACATGAATAGAGATTAAAACCTCTCTGAAAAACAGAGGATTACCTGTCGGGGTGTGCCAAAAAATCGATTCTTATAAGAATCGCAAATCTCATTTAGTACGATTCAGAATCGATTTTAAATGTCCCAAAATCAATTTTATTTAAATTATTTTATACTATCTTCCCTTTGTTTGTGTGTGCCTTTATTGGGAGCGCTGTTCATGTTGTACCCAATTTGGCCAAGGGCAGTATGGCTTCACGCGGTCTGATACACTGTTAAGTTGTAGCTACATTAGAGAGTAGAAGGAAAAAGTCACGATCTAGTTATTCCAACAAAAGTTTTTTTTTTTTTTTTGCAGCGTGGAGCCGTTCCTTTGAGTGATAAGAGTGCCGCGAGTAGAGCACTGATTAGCATTAAGCGAGTCAGACTGGAGTAGATCATTACGCTAGAAATTGAAGCAAAAATCATTGTCAATCAAATCATTTTGAATTAAAAAATAAATAAATAAAAAAATCGTTCTTAACCGAAAATCGATTCTGAATCGAATCGCACACCCAAAAATCGGAATCGAATCGTGAGACATTCAAAGATTCCCACCCCTAATAACCTGTATATTAAACATAACTGTATGAGCTATGTACTGTAAGTAAATAACGTTCAACGTGGGCTGAAATGTTTACGGTCAGGATGCAGTTTTGTGTAGGCGTGTGCTGTCGTACCTGAAGGCAATGACACTTCCCGGTGTCAGTTTCTTAAAGCTGATTTCCTGAACAAACTCGGATGGACCTTTAGATGTCACTCCAGCTTGTTTCACCACTGAGCTCTCCTCTAACTGGAAATGTATATAAATGTATATTAAAGCATAAACCGTTGTGATAACTGGCATCAACATGCACAATTAATTACTATTGCTATCTAAAATAAATGAAGCAAATCATTTTCCACTTCAATAAAGAGAACTCTGGCATGCACACAATAATGCTGAAGAAAATGTGTATTTTACTGACTGTAATATGTTCTTTTATCTCTACGGTGTATTCAGGCATGCCATTAATGTAGTTGTCATCCTTTTTGAAACTGCCAGCATGTCTTTCCACTGTCCTTGCCTCCAACACCACCTCCTCAATTTTCCCTGCAGAGAAAAGTTGTATAAGAGAATTAATGCGTGACAACAATAACATGACAAAAAAATAAACAAACAAAAAAACATGCAAAATAACTAATGAGTCAAATAACAACTATTATTGCCTTGATTCTCGATCCCCAATCAAATGCTAAAACACACTACAATAGTCTATAAGCTTCTTAAAATAATATTCACATTTTAGCCACACTTTTTCCATTAACTTTGTATCATTAAAGATGCTCAAACTCCATTTTAACTAGGGGTGTAAATTGCCTAGTACCTGGCGATTCGATTCGTATCATGATTCATAGGTCACGATTCGATACCGATTAATCCCGATACGAATCTATAAATTGATTATTGCGATTTTTTTTTTTACTCAAATTTAGAAAATGCAAATCAGTAAACTTGTACATGTACACTGTAACATTTGTATGGACATGTATTTATTTATCTGAAAATTTAGGCTTATAACTGAGCCACTGCATTTAACAAACAGGTTGCAGTCTGTTTCATGTTTGAACAGCAAAAAAATATTAAGGTTTAATATTCCATTAATATAACATTCTTCCATGCTTAATGTGTGAATCCTAACCCTAAGTAAGACGTTTTGTTGAATATTTCCATAAAAATCAATTTGGCCGCATATTGAATCGATTCGAGAATTGCGTGCTGTAATATCGCGATATATTGCCGAATTGATTTTTTCGAACACCCCTAATTTTAACACATTTTTTGGTATTCCCGCTCAACATTAGTATTATCAGCTTTGACATGCAATTTCTATGTAAACTGCATTGTCCAGCAGGAAATCACAGTTCCCCTTGAAATTGTGCAAATACTGAGAAATGTAATAAAAGGAAAGACATAATATTAGTGTCAAGAAAGGGCTTTTTAATATATAAAACAGAAGACAAGTGTATGAGAGCATCAAATCCTGCACTGCAACTATTTGAGCTGCGTGTGATTCTCCTACCAGGTATGAACATTGGTGGCACATCCGTTCTATACTGGTGTGTTTTGGAGTCCTTGAAAGCTGTCCTGCACACTGCCACCACTGACTGATGGGTGCTGGGACAGTGGCGCGTAATGGCAACAATATCTTCATCAACCTGGTCGACATAGACCTGTCGAGGAAACAGATCAGAACAGGCAACTACATTTAGGACAACGATGCAAAACACCAAACAGATCGCCTGACGTTCCTTGCCTTTAAATGGGCAAAGGTTACAAATAAATACTCTTTACTAAAAGAAAAAAAGGATACCTGTATGAAGCCCTGAGCAGCCAGTTCTTGATGCAACTTATTGAGTGCCAGTTTCCCAGCAATGATGCCAGTCGGTGGTCCAACCTCGCTGGCGCTGGTCAGGGAGGCAGAAGGGTTCCACCTCGGGTAGAAACGCTCCTCTTTAACAACAGAAATCTACACACATAAACAAAACAATAATTTGAAATGCAAAGTGCAGCAGTATTATATTAGATTATAGTGCGACAAGTGAAAAATTGCAGGGTGATGGCGAAAAGCTATAATAATGCCGGTTGCATTCTTCATAGTCATAGATATTGTTATTGCTCACAATTATTTATTTATAATTCTGTTTTGGTGTTGTATTTTTTTCACATTGTACTATAGACGTCAAAAATTCATTTGAACTATTTCGATTAGTTTAACATTTTTTCCCACTTTTGTTAACAAAATTATGAAAACCTAGTTTTTTTTTTTATTGTATTAGAACAGATATAAAATGTGTGATTAATCGGGAGTTAACTAGTGAAGTCATGCGATTAATTACGATTAAAAATTGGCGATTGCCTGGAACCCCAAATTTTTTGATAATCTTTTCCGTAAAATAACAAAAAAAAAAAGGATTATCATTTTTTTTTAATGTTTTTTTTTGTTTAAAAGAAAAGATTATTAAAAATTAGGGGCATCAGGCGATTAAAATGTGCAGTCGTAATTAATCACATGACTTCACTAGTTAACTCACGATTAATCCAAAATTGCATATCTGTTCTAAATGTACAAATTTTTTTTCTAGGTTTCCATACTCTTGTTAACAAAAATGGAAGAAAAAATGTTAAACTAATAAAAATAGTTAAAATGTTTTTTTTTTTAAGTCTATAGCTGTCAAATGCAGTGAATGAGTTAATAAAGTCCATACCATTGAATATATTTCAAGTGAGGTATAAAAAGATGTTATAATCTGACACAATTCCCTGAAATGACTCTCAATCTGCCTAAGCACTTTTATATTGATTTGAGTTCTCCTGTTAAGTGTCTGCTACTCGTCTTTCAAAATAATACCAACTACAGGCCACAATGTTAACTCCTTATCGATTCACATTTGTGGTTTCTTTACTCAGGATATACCAACCAACTGTTGGCAACTTTGGAAATGATTTGGAAATATAATGTCTCACATTGCAGCACAAAAAACAAGCATGAAATCTAAGGAACTGTCTGTCGATCTGTTTAAAATTTACACTGGATTTTTTTTTTTTTACAAGTAGATTAAACTGGTTGACCATCACGTCCATTTTAGTGGCATTAGACAGATTATGACATGTACTTGAATCATGTGTGTGTATGCATGCATAACCTGATGTGGTACTAATTCATCATATCCTCGGGTAGAGCCAGTAGCACAGCAGGCCATCGAGACCATTGCCGAACTCGGAAGTGAGTCGAGTGCTGAACGCAGCTGCACAATAGACACAAATTACATCAAACATGACCGGTATTTAAATACTAGCAAATATAATTTCATTAAAATGATAGACGTTCTGTAATTATATGCTCTTGATAAAACACCTGTATAGGACATTCGTTGTCATGGGTTACATCAAGAAACATGGCATGGGCAATGCAGGGCATCAGTGGGCGGAGACTTGGCTGAACAAACGCTCCAACTGGTTCACCGCCATAACGATAGACCAATCTGCCCTCTTCATGGCTGTCGCCAGCTGACAGGGCCTCTAAAAGGTGAGAGAAGGGAAATCTTGTGGCTTTAATGACATCACAAAATGGCTTGCTTATGGCCGCTGCACACCGAACAACGCGACAGAATGGGAGTAAAACGTTTGTGCAACTCGTTTTTATGTTTGGCTGGCGACTAGTTTTGCTGCAATTTCAATCAAAAATGACCTCCCGAATCACATGATATAACTCACTATTCAGTGTCTTTTACAATAATACTTAACTATAATTTCCTATGTACCTGCGACTAAAAAATGAAATGTCCTTTATTTGTTATTATTTCACTATCGCTATCAATCTGCTTCTTCTTTGACAATCACAGCATGTCGTTGTGGTTCAATAAAATGATCATATGTAGCCCCTCGAAACAAAAACATGGGTCGCAGTTTTGCATTGCGGTAATTTGGTGGTCAGGTGTGTGCGGCAACTAACTTGTTTGCAATTTTCGATTTCAGTTGTGCTCCGTTGCGTTGCTCGTTGTGCTCAAAAGTTGCCCCCCCCCCCAGATATTGTAGTTTCATACAACACAGCAGTCAATCTGTTATTAAAGTTAGTATGTTAATGGAAAATTGAATGCAATGTTAATACAACACTGGTATGGTGGTAATAGTTTTTGAGGTCCCAAACTGTAGTAAAGAAATCTCCGGTAATTGGTGTTGCTTGACAAACATTGATGACAGACTTCCCATAGTGTCACATAGTGTAGCTTGCAAATAACTTCTTTATTTACTTCCCCTTTCTTCCTAAGTAGTTTCTCTTTTCACTGGATGTTAGACAACTTTAACTCACAATATTACAAAATGGATAGATGGTTACATTTGGTAGTACCTAGTTCTATGTACATTTGTGCACATTTTATGGGGGGGTTTCCATGTTCTCTGGGCATCCTTTCATATTCCAAAAACATGCATTAAAGTTATGTTAATTGATGAAGAAATTTGCCCATAAGTGTGATGTGAGTGTAAATGATTGCTTGTCTATATGTGCCATGCAGTTGGCTATCGGCCAATCTAGGCTGTACCTCGCTCCAAGTCAGTTGGGAAACGTTCCATTTCACCTGCAACCCAAGTGAGGTCTAACGATAGAGGAAGTGGATGGATGGCTGGCTTCTTAAATGAGTGGTAATTATTTGATTACAAAGCCAGCTATGTCACGTTTCCAATCCATTTCAGAGTGATGATGAAAAAATATTAGGATTTTGTAGTTGATTAGGTTATTGTGGTTAAGATGATATATGCAAAAGAGTTGTAGCAAATGATTACATCTGTAAGATTAGCAATGTCGTATACTGTAGTTTGGTCAGCTCTGAATGTGATCATTGTTATCCAATGACAACCATGCCTGTCAAAATATGGCATTGATTAGTATATATTTTTTTGCCTTCAAAAAGTCTTAAGTTACTTCTTCAGGGTCACGTTTCATCTGCATGGTGAAGTACTGTCTACTGTATCAGAGCATTTGGCTGAAAATGGGCTATAAACGTCCGCATTTATCTTGTTACTTCTATCAGCAGCCACATGAACAGTTGCCATTATTATTTATGTTTGCAGTGGGACTGGAACGGGAACCGTGACCTGGTCAACTCAAAGTCCTTTCGGATAAGCTTCCGACCTAAATTAAATTGAAAGTAGTATAGATTTAATTGACATATTTGATTGTTTAATTAACTCATTCACTGCCATTGACGGCTATAGACGTCAAAAATTCATTTGAACTATTTCTATTGGTTTAAATTTTTTTCCCTCTTTTTTTAACAAGAGTATGAAAACCAAGATTTTTTTTTATTGTACATTAAGAACAGATATAAAATGTGTGATTAATCGTGAGTTAACTAGTGAAGTCATGCGATTAATTATGATTTTAAAAAATTAATTGCCTGACACCCCTATTTTTTAATAATCTTTTCTTAAAAAAAAAATTTGAAGAAAAGATTATAAAAAAAAGAAAAAATAAATAAATTAAAATTACTCTTTTTGGAAAAAAGAAAAGATTATTAAAATTAGGGGCGTCAGGCGATTAAAATTTTTTCGCATGACTTCACTAGTTAACTCACGATTTATCAAAAATTTTATATCTGTTCGAAATGTACAATCATTTTTTTCAGGTTTTTCATACTCACAAAAGTGAAAAAATTTAACTAATAGAAATAGTTCAAATTAATTTTGGACATTGATAGCCAATAATGGCAGTGAATGAGTTCAAATTCATTGCGGATCTAATAGTGCAGAATCATTGGACTTATGTCATAGCTAAATACTTCATATACAATCTGTGAATAAAGACATTAAATGCGTATTTTTAAAAACACATACAATACTGTACCTCGTATCAGTGATGTAATCCCTAGATCTGTAACGAAGATGTTATCCAGTTCCTCACTGCCAGTGAAGAGTTCAGCCACCACATACAGGTTAGGGCACACTGTTCTAGCCACATCTAGCATGAACTGGTCAACCAGCACCACAAAGCAACACATCAAAGTCCAAGAAGGCAATATAAAGTAATTAAGGTAGGCAAAAAGGAAGTGGAGGAATGGACATATGAAACGATTGTCAAGCCAGTTAGTGACAGCGGACAGAATGGGAAAAGTAACGCCACATTAATCCATGCAGTCCAGGAAAAGAGAATGGGAAGGAAAGTGAAAGAACACAAAATGCAGGGGAAAGAGAAGAGAAATGCCACAATATTAGTTTGTTTGAACAAGTACCTCGCACGAGGCTGCTAATTCCCAGCCGATTCACAAATACATTGTCAATGATTTCGCTGCCTGTAAACAGTTCAGCTATCAAATACAAATTGGGTCTGACCACTCTGGCTGCATCAAGCATAGCCTGGACAAAACATTACATTACAGACAGGGAGAAAAAAAGAGACTTGTAAACAGGATACAGTAGTTTTGGAGAGTTTTTTTTTTTTTTTTAATAAAATATCAGCGTCTTTACTGTCACTCAATAGAACAGGTTATTTAAATTGCTCAGGTCACATCGACGGCTATTACTGGATAGCTTACCTCTGCAACATGTAATGGTGTAGAGTGGCAGTTATCCAGTCTGACTCCATGAAAATATTTGGCGGTTATTTCCGTGTACTTCTTCATGTGAGCCCACAGGAAAGGGCAGTCTTTAGGTCCTTTGCCGTAGCGAAGTTTGACGCTGTCGCCCCAGCATATCAACTCACGCCGAATGTAGACATTGGATCCTAATGTAAGCATAAATTAAGACCACAGACACAAAGAATTAGAGCAAGACCAATCTGACAACAAGGACTAAATGTAATTTAGGAAAAGAAAAAGAAAATACCAAATCAGTAATTAAATTGCAGTAAAGTGTTTACCTGGCTCAGCAAAGTTGCGCAGCGGATCATCCCCCATCACCCAACCATTGTGAGCCAGGAAGTTACGTGTCTTGTCTGGGTCATTCAGCATCTGCATCTCCTGCTCCAAAGTCATATCTTGATATGGGAAGGTGAAATACCTGAGAAAAACAGAAGAAAAAAAAATCAAGCCCTTTTTACGAAAACTACTGAGAACAGTCCGCTGAACAATGCTACAAATGAAGAGTTGCATTTTGGATCAGACCGAGTGCATTCAGCAAGTATTCCACTCGCTGAAATTGAGAAAGCTTGAAAGAAGAACACTGGTCTGATCAGTGTGGCATGGTGGCTGGTTTGCCCTGGTACCATCTGAACCTGTGATCCCAACACACTGGAGCCAAAAGCTACAGCAGGCCTGATCTTGGTCAAATTTGATTTATTACAAATAGTATATATTATTAATGTAGCATTCTAGGTACTTATTTTTTTTTAACAACTTTTTAAATTTGACTATTTAACACTCCATAGTGCTTGTGTGTTTCTATTATTTCGTTACAACAGTCCTGGTAGGGCTGAACAAAAATACAAGCAAAGAATTAAAATAAATGTACCTGGTAACAAGAGGGTTCTTCTTGCTAATAGGGCCTAATTTGGGTCCATGTTCTGCCAGACGTTCATATGTTACATTTCCCACAATGCAGTTGGCAGCCTGCAAGCAAACAATCACAAGCAAATATGAACTAAAAAGAGTAATATAAGATAATGATTTCCATTGACTTTTTTATAAGGCTTACCACCTTAACAGTTGATAAGTAGCAAAAATGATTTACATAATGCTTAAAACAAATCACAAGGAAATGATCCTGTTTTCACAATTTAGATATTGCGTTTGTGGAATATTAATTAAGCAGCAAATTCTACCCATTCTTATCCAGCCCTTAGGCAATGTGTCATTTTCAGACAACAGCGAGTGGCAAAATGGCCGCCCACTTAGAAGGAAAAAAGAGGTGTGTTTTTCTGCTTAATTCATATTCCACAAACACAATATTAATCAGAATGAAATGTTTTGACAAGTGGGGGCGCATAGAAGTTGTTATTGTAAAGAACATTTTGGCTTGACTTCCGCTTTAAGAATTATTCCTTATCTCTTATCTTAGCTCAGAAACATTTTCTTACTCTACCTGCTCTTGATGCTGATGCACAATGTGGAGTTGTTCCTCATTCAGCTGGTTAAGTTTCTGTCGCAACAAATAGCAACACTCCTCTATGTGCTGTGGGGAATAGCTGTGGGTTGAGTAAAAACAATTACTCTTACGCACTTTCACGCATAAAAATTAATTGCAGATCAAATAAAATGAGAGGTACACTGTGTGTGATGTAGTCCATCCCCGAAGCCGATGTGGCACATATTTCAGCCTATCAGGCCGCGATGCGAAATGCAAAGAAAGTTCAAATTTTTCAACTTTGGCGAATATGCGAATTTTCGCCGCACCGCACCGTGTCTCCAAACGCGTCCTCCGCGCCGCCCCACGCAGGCGCGCAGGTGCACGTGATATGCAATCGTGCCGCCTCGCGCTCCCCCCGCTTTTGGTGACTTGTCGTGTATGTAAATCTTAATTAATAATAATTTGTTAATTATATATGACTTAATTATAATAGTAATTCTTGGGTGGCAGCCTGGCAGGTTATTTAACATGGGGTTTTGACAGTTGCCATCATATTTTCGGACCGGAATGATGTTTTTTTTTACCGGAACGCAGTTCCGGACCGTTCCTGCCCACTTTCACCCCTGCTTATAAGCCATATAGAAAAATACATACAAAGAAAATAACTTTTGAAAAATGTATTATTATAGCCAGTGTTACATAACAGGACAGACACTTCATAAGTGCAATTTGAAGGTGAAAAAAATTGTATTACTTACATAAATATAACACATTTATATCCAAGTAACTGAAGAAATAAAATTTCTATGCTACTATTTACGCTATCTCATGTTAGGTGAGAGGAGTCCCTTGAAAGTCCTTTACTACAATCACAAAGATTTACTCCAAAAACATTTACAACTTTATACTATTTAACCCTACTTAATAGTAATAGTGGTAATATAGTCATGTTTGAATCTTATTGAAAGTGTTTTGAAATATTTGTTAAATTGTCAAATTCAATACATGCTTTGAAAATTAAAGTTAGGTAAATAATACAACTACATGCATCAACGTTTTTCTGTTTAAAGCTGTATTCAAGAATCTTCACGAAAAGTAGAAGCCAAACGTCCGTTTGTCACTTTTTTAAATATTCGCATGCGAAAGACCATCCTAGCAGCTCTCCTGCTCGTCCGGGGGAAACGCCTATCAGATGTCGAGAACGTGCGGGCTCATCTTCATCATCATCTTCATCAGCCTCTGCAGCCGGCCTCACTTCATAGACAGATGTTCTCTTGCGGCACTCAGCCATTTTCAAAGTATGCGGTGAGATCGGTGGAGCTACAACGATGAATAGCTGAATCCGAAGCTCAGCGGCTACACGCTACAAACACTCCCAAGTGTGCATGCTCAGCTAGGAACGAGCACGCACGACGTCGTTACGGCAGATTGATTAACGGGATCGAGAACTAACCGTTAAGATGATCCACCCAGAAGACGCAGTGACAAAAGATTCTTGAATACACCTTGAACAGAAAGTTAAAAATAAGAAAAGAGGAATGTAAACTACGTGATCCATTTACAATATATTTAGTAATATCAGATTCAAGAAGTAGCCTATGTACAAATTGATATTCACGACAATTTTCTAAATGTTTTCATGTTGGAATGGTATTGTGGAATTGGAAGAACAGATCACTACAAAGCATTTGTGGGGAGAAAAAAAACAATCCAAATGACATTAATGTAATCCTTCTTCCACACATTGAACATACAAACAAGGAAGAAAAAAAACACTTAACACATTTATACAATGAACTGTGTTAAAATGTGTCTTACCTGGAAGGTCCAAATGTTTCAAGAGCCGAGTTCATGTCCACTGTTTTGCCATAACGTCGCCAACCAGGATCCTGGATGATGATTAGGCCTTTTTCCCCTCTAGTCTTACTACGATCTGGTTTTGCACCTTCCAATACACATACAGATATGGTACAGTACATGTGACACATAATGATCAGGTTAGTGAGATTCAAGACCCAGGACACGCTGGAGAGACTGTCTCTCAGGTGTGCTGGGAAAACCGCGGCATCCCGCCGGAAGAGAAAAGTTTGGACCTCCCTGTTGAGGCTGCAGCGAGAGACTCGATCAAGACATTACAGTACTTCACTTTCACTGTAGAGATACAGTTGTGCCTTGAAATACGAGTGACCACACAAGTGTTTTTGAGATACAAGTCGTCATTCAGCTGATATTTTTGCTTTGACTTGCGAGCAAATATTTTCATGGCGGTGCTATCACGCTTATTTGATCATGGTGCCTCAACACATGTAAACAGACAAGATACCAATATTGGCATACATGAGTTGTCCTCTGCAAAAAACAACCAATGTTACTTCATCTTATTGAGTCACAGTTGTGGAACCAATTTTCAAAATAGTAGAACCAATTTTTTGTTTGTCAGCACACTGCTCACCAGTGTCACAACAAAGGAGCCAAGATGAATTTATCTTGATGCACAAACAATAACACTGTTTTTATAAAGTACATTTTTATATATTGTTAATTAAATGCAACAGTACTCATTTGTTTTTGTTTTTCAGGGGAGGCTGGAACCGATTACCGGTAATGTCATTTCTATTCAAGTCAATGAGAAAAGGTGCTTTTGCATAGGAGTGTTTTGAGTGATGAGCCTGGTCAGGCAATGAATCAAACTTGTGTGTCAAGGCACACTGTACTGTATATAATAAAATCTGTTTTGATTATGAAAAGTTACATTAGTCATATACTCCAAATCTTGTGTGTTAGGTTATTCAGACACGATTCAAAAGTACGAGACAGCAAGAGCAAAGTCAGTTCCTTAATTTGTCCTGCGAACTAAAAATGTTTGGGTTTGACATCAAAAGACAAAAAGTAAATATGAGACAAAAGGTCAAAACAGACAAACTACAGCAGGGCTTCTCAAACTTTGTGCATCCAGGGACCGCTTAAAGAGAATAATTTTTTCCAATAGCAATTGAACACAAGTTGCGTTTCATATTTTGATGTGAAACCCAAATGGTTTTGATCTAAGGCAAAAATGAAGGATTTTAGGGTTCTGTTCGAATACTTTTGAAAGACAGTGTCCAGTATCTGAGCGGAATTGTTGTACTACTGACCATTTTGCAAGAGAGTTCTGAACTGCTCCACAGCACTGTCCACTTTCACCTGGAAGAACTCCCACAGTTTGATCTGAGGGTACACATCCTGCCACAGCACACTTCGGATCTCCTGACAAACACACACAAGTACGCAAACACACAAGAACACACAGAAAATAGTTTGAAATTCAAATGTTACACACTATTGTATCGTCAAATAAATAAATAAATAAATGAAATTGTATGCTATCATTTTTTTTATTTTTTTTTTTGTAGGACCATCTCCCCCGATCGCTTAATTTAAACGACGGACAATTCTAGGAAGAGTCTTGGCGGTTCTGAACTTTGTCCATTTACAGATGATAAAGGCCACTAATCTCATTTGAATATTCAAATTCAATGTTGCAGAACATTTCCTGTACCCTCCTCAGATCTATTCCTCAACAGCAGTCTCAAAGATAAAGTGCAAAAAGCAGTCGTGCACTTACATTCAGATGATTTTCATTGGTGATATCGGCAGAAAGGCCAATGTCCTTGTACCGCCCTTCTGCTATTCTGGTGGTTAGATGCCAGATGGCTCTGTCCAAGACCCAGGCTGGACGTAGATGGGGAGAGTTCACCAGGTTGTAACCACATTCGGGATGCTCTCGGATCCACTTGCTATTAGCGGCTGCATACAGGAAAAGAAAAATGAAGAAAAGTGTCTCTCGATTGTAGAATTTGCCAATCATATGCCAACCTTCTGCACAATATTGTGGACATCAGGAAGAAATTTGTAACCATCAACCATGATTTGTTTTAAAATAAAACCCTTGTGATTGTGTTGCGAGGAAAAATCATAAAAACTATGTCAGTGTCCAAATACTTCTGGACCACATCCTATTGACCATTTGCACCGACGTCACGTGATCACGTGACTGCCCTATGACGGACGGCGGAAGGAAATGATTGTTGAATGGAAGTGAACCTGACCCGGAGCAAAGCAACTTAGTGACTTAGCGACTGTTATTTTACAAATTAAAAGTTATTATTGCCAATAGAGACTTCAAAAAAATGTTCGCCTGTCAGTCAAAGTTGCACATTTAATCGGGACTCATAGAGCGCGATATTTACTTAAGTTGGAGATCGCTAGTTTGAAAACAGCCCCTTACCTTCTGTTGCCTGCTGTTTTTACCAAGTTAATCAAATCCCCGACTTTGCCGGAATTCACAGCGCACGACCTAAATCACTATGTAGTCAATGCCGTCTCTTCTGATTCAAAAGCTTGTCGCTGGCTGAGTCTCTGGGACGAGATGCTACGCTCACACCGGGGGACAATATACCTCGTAATGCAAAGGTAAAACTTGTGTATCATGCTAACTGACTTATTTTTAAATAGTCTGTTTTTATATTGAGACGCTGTGATGATGTTATGTTACTATGTTTACTAGCATGGAACAAATCGCAGTGGCAAGCTATGCAGTAATTTCGTGAATATGACTCCGGCTCCAGAAAAACTCCAAGCACAAAGACGAAATCTCCCATTATTAATAGTTTTGAAGAAGGTACATTTTAAAACTAAGCTATGTGTTCGTGCAGTTGTAGTGGACGCTAACTATCTGGCTCGTTAATGTGATTTGAAACACTCAATTCGACACCTCTGTTACAATCTTTGTTAGAGTGTACGTTTACTAATAAAATGTATGAACATTTATCTACTAACCTCGCAAAAAATAATTGCTGCAAATCCGTGAATACTTTGTGGACTGCCCGTCCTTTCTGTTGATTGCTGCTATCAATCGACGTCTTTTGTCTTCATTAGTAGGTATGCGATAAAAAGCAACATTTGGTTTACTCCTTTGTCTGTCTGTACAACCGACCGCACAGCAAGTTATGACCATTTTATAAAATAATCAATTAGATAAAGGACTTTACGCTGTATGAGATTCAATGGTTCCAATACAGGCAAGTGGCTCTTTTGCCGTCCAGTGTCGCCGAGTGGGCGTTCCCATGAGGGCTGTGACGTCACGTGCAAAAGGTCAATACAACACACATCAACACATATTCAGTCACCTACCAGTATGGTTGTACACCACATCAGTAATACACAGCATGTTCCATTCTTTCTTCATCTTCTCCACTAGTGCCCCCACATCTGTCCAGCTATAGTTTCGGCCATCCGGGCTGAACTCAGGGCTAAAGGTCAGCTGGTCTGCCAAGGAGTAACATGACCTGGATTCTCCTAGCGTCTGCAAAGGCGTGAAATGGATCATGTTGTACCCTAGGAAATGGAATAAACATATGCATTATTCGCGTATGATATGGTACACGCTTGATTGCTACATTCCCGGGAAAAAAAACAGCCACACATGAATAATAATGATGAATCTGCGTTCAAGGTAATGTGCACAAATGCACACAGCCGAGACAGAATCAAACTCTCAGGTGATAAGTACACTATAAAAAGAGAATTGTTGTATTCAATTAGGATTAATTTTGGATTCATTTAATGAGTTCATTAAACTTAATAAATTAATTTTGGATTGTTTTGGATTAACTTAATTCAAATGAATACATTAAGTTTAATGAACTCATAATTAATTAAACTTAATATATTCACTTTGTACTAGGGTTGTGTAATTCATCGAAATTCAATTACAATTTCAATTATCACACTCCACAATTATAAAATCAACATAATCGCAAAAAAAGATTATTAATACAAATTTTTGAGTTGCTTAAATTTCTACATTTGCACCTTTTTTAAATTTTAAAATAACTAACCATCCATCCATCCATTTTCTTAACCGCTTGTCTTCACAAGGGAGGGGGGCGCTTGGAGCATATACCAGCTGGCTTCGGGCAGTAGTTAAAATAACTAATTTAATACATTTTGTTTCATCCAAAAAGAACTTTCATAATTATAGCGTTTCAAATAATTTCATGGTTCTTAATATTTTTTAATAGTTTTTTTATGTTTAAACATTTTCTTGTTTTGTACCAAAAAATAAATGATTGTCCCTGTGCACAGTGCACATGCTGCACTACAACTTCAAGTTTTTGCAAACATAAAAATAAATAAATAAATATTATTAGTATAATAAATATATATTATTATAAATTCTGCTTGGGCCAAAAGGAGCTTACATAATTATAGTGTTTCTACTTTTTTATTTATTTATTGGTCTTAATATTTTTAAATGCTTAAACATGTTCTTGTTTTGTACAAAAAAATAAAATAATTGTTTGAATAATCATGATTTCAATTATTGCTAAAATAATCGTGATTATTTGTTTTCCATAATCAAGCAGCCCAACTTTGTATTAACTTAATTCAATTGTGTGTCACCAATTGAAGCAATTTTTTAAAAAAAGTTGGTCAACAATTAAATTTGTAATCTTAAATTGGTTCAACAATTCTCTTTTTAGAGTGTATGATGACATCAGTTCCATATACAGTATAGTGCGTTTGGTAAAATGTTCTGCTTAAAAAGAAGTCACACACATACCTGACTCCTTTGCAACTTGCAATCTGGCTGGCCAGTCATCCAAGTGTCCCAAACACTTGGATAAATAGGTCTGAATGCTGATGCAATCTAATGGGAGGACGCGGTTCTCTGGTCCAACACGAAGAACTGGGTTGACAACAATGTAGCCTCCTCCAGACTTCTCCGTGTCTCTGTGAGGGGAAAAAAGTTATTTTTCAATTTGAATGCAACTCCATATACTGTACTGTGTCTCCATAAATTATCTTTACAATTGAATAAAAAGTCAGTAAGGGGAGCCATAAATTGATGCCAATAAAGCTTTATATTTAATTGCTTCAGTTCAATGAGATATGAGGTGAATAAATGTGATGTAAAAAAAAACCATACTCCATTATGTGAGGAAGTGGACTATTCATTGACTTGTGCTAATGAGTAACAATAACACTGTGGAACATAATATTTATTCAGTTGGGTCTGACAGCTGCTTTTAACTTTTGGGTACGGAATCCAAAACTGGTCTCAGTTTTTCTCTATCATGTCAGGTTTTTGAGCTGCAGGATCCGTTTTAAAAAAAGAAGAATACATTTTTTTTTTTTTTTAAATGTGTATGTTAATAAAACACTAAGATAACAGCTAAGCTTTGAAAACTACAAAAAAAAGCACAAGTATGCCAGCTTTCCGTTTGCAGATATTGATCTAAAGGTCTCAACTGTGACTGCACAAACAAGTTGCCACATAGCTGTCGATGAGTCCAATCGTAATCAGCTCTTCTTACTACAGTTTTACTACAGCTAATCTGCAAGGGAAGCTGTGGGGAACAAAACATAGGCCCGGTTTCACAGACAAGGCTTATATCAAGACAGGACTAGGCCTAAATCAAATTACTAACGCTAGTTCATTTAAGTGGCTTGCATGAGTGTGTCTTAAATCTGTCTTAGTTGGTCCTAGACTATGAAGGAGTCCTGAAGTAAGCTTAAACGAAAATGGTGCTAATGAAAACCTGAAATGGAATTCAGGACAACTTTGATGGAGGAAACTCTGGCCCGAAAGCATGGCTGAAAGAAAAAGAACACATCAAAAAGCTATAGAGTATGAAAACAAAAACCTCTACAGAAACAAATTGTGGGAAACCATGCTGTTATTGAAAGTAAATCCCATACAGCTGCCATTGAACATAAGAGGAGTGCTTGGGCTGCCATTTGCAATTAATTTCAATGCAAATAACTGCGGTTGTCTGTTATGAGTTCACATACACCATAAAATTCCATGACATTGCTTACTTACACTGAATGATATACACTGTAGAAGAAACCAGGTAATGAACATTTGGACAATGGAGAAGAAAAACTGAACCCAAATTAGTTACCACTTGTAAATACAGATTATTCCACTGTCTGTCTCTCCCATTATTTTTATTTCATTCTAAGAACAATGTAAGTTTTTCTAATACTGATGTTTTCCCAGAGGAAATTACTCTAACCCTTGTGAAGGAGCGATTGCACAAAGACTGTGAATCCTCTACATCTGGTAAGGCATCCCTGAAGAGAAGATGTTGCCTTCCAAGCAGAGAACCAAAAAGGATGTCCATGCATGAAGATAGTCTTGGAATTTCGTGAGCAGAAAATGAAATATATGAAAGACATGAAAACTTTAATTTTGCACGTAGAATATGAATATGAAATTAGAAGAGAGAGATGTTCAAAGACAGATGTATGAGAAAGCTGTGTAATGATTTTTTTTATTTTTTATTTTTAAATCGGACTTGAGAGTATTTTGTCCACCACAAAAGCCTTGTTTTAGTTTTGTCATTCAATTTTTCAGCATGTTATTTATATATGTTGTTATGTTATGTATCACAAACACAATTGAGGAAAAGCAAGCCATAATCAATCATTTCATGGTTAAAAAATATATATTTTATAACTGAAGAGCTGCAACTTGAAAGGAGCTCTGAATGTAAGTCCTTGGTTTTTCTGCCACCATGATGGGAACCTCTGTAGTTAATGTTGTTGTTCATTTCGATATTCTAAGTACTCCCTGCTCCCAAACTATCTGTGCTCCCTTTCACTAACAGTACTAAAATGAAGTTAATTTAATCTTCAATTTAGTCCAAGAGTAGCTCTAATCTGCACTCTTGCAATTGGTTTTGGTTAAACCAGAACAGGCTAATTCTATGACTATTTTAGGATACATCTTGGCAAGTGACCTCAAATTAGGCCAGCTCAAACAGCAAATTAGTCTGAGACTAGTTTTAAGCCTTTTCTGTGAAACCGGGCCTAGATGTACTGGGAAAAAAATGACTGGAATTTTGAAATCAGCAAGTCAATTTTGGTTTTAATCAGTGTAAAAATAAAACTCAACTGATTTTTTTTTTTTAATTCTCCCCAGTGCAATATTATTTTGCTGGGCTGGGAGATATGGCCGAAAAATAAAATCTAAATTTTTTCCCCCAGTCATTCAGGACGATTACAATTTTAATTGATTTTAATCTAATAAACCCAACAAATGTTTATTTAAATGTTTAATTTATTCAAAAATAATTCCTGTGCAAAATAAAATGTTCAGACAACAATAATGTATACCGGTTCTAAATCAGTTTTAGCATAAACTTTAACATTCATAGTTTGTGCTTAATTGCCACAATTAAAACAGTTGGTAGCTATTGTAAACATGTCTTGTAAACCACCCATCCAACATTACGCCACTTGTGCAAAATTACAACTCACAATATGTAACAGAACATAAGAACAAGAGCTTTTAATAATCCAGAAGACAAAATTCGATTTTGCAATTTAGCAAATTTTCAACGATTTGATTTTCAAAATTAAGATTAAGATTCACTGATTATGAGCTCTCCAGGAAAATAAAAATAAAAAATACAAATATTCACTGATTGTCGCACCCACCTAAGTGGGGCGAAATTCATTCTCCGCATTTGACCCATCCCCCTGAGGGAGCGGTGAGGTGAGCAGCAGCAGCAGCCACGCTTGGGAATAATTTGGTGATCTAACCCCCCAATTCCAACCCTTAATGCGGAGTGTCAAGCAGAGAGGCAAATGGGTCCCATTTTTACAGTCTTTTGGTATGACTCGGCCAGGGATTGAACCCACAACGTCCCAGTCATAGGGCGGACACTCTACCACTAGGTCACTGAGCTGTTTTTGATGATTAAATCGAATTAATTTGATTTATTGCCCAGCCCTAGCAAACGGTAATGCAGCGATTTAGTCAAATCAAATAAATAAAACCGATCAATTACATTCTGACAGTTTAAAGTGGAATCTTACCCAAATCCAAAGTAGTACTGAAAAGAACCAGCCACCTTGATATCCAGAAAGCAAAACTTATCAGAGTCATCCTCACGTCCTGTTGGGTTTTTCCAGGCCAAAACACGGAAAGTGGTTCGTTCAAACCGCTGCCCTTCAAGTGGGTAGTTGGTGTGCACTGTAACTCTCCTGCCCTGAAGACTTGGACCAAGACGGAACTGGAGCTCAAAACCTGAGGAAGCATAAGCGCATTAACTCTTTGGAGTCTGAGACTCTTGTTATTTAGGATAATTGTATTTTATTTTTTTCTGTATTGTAAATACAGAAGACTAACTGAAAATAAAATAAAATCTGTATTTAAAAGTAATGTTTGTAATGAAAAGTCATTTTTAAAGGCTCACACCACTCAGTAATCATTGACACCATTGATCATCACATCCTCCTACAGAGAGTAGAGTATGTCATTGGCATTAAGCCTAAACTGGTTAATATCCTCCTTGCTTACAATGAATAAATATCACTAACGAAGACTCAGTTTGTGTAAAATCAATCATGTCGTCCCACGGGTGTCTGTGCTTAGACCTGTACTGTGTTGACATTCTTGCCGCAGGCTGCATTATTAGAAAACACTTGTGATTAGTGCTTTGTAACCTCTTGGCTGGGTAATTGTAATTCTATGAGCATGCTGCCTGAGCAAGTCAAGTCGTTAAGAAAACTCTCCGGCTGGTTCAAAATGCTGCGGCTCAAGTACTGACTCGAGCAAGATGTGGTTTCAAGAGTCTGGCAAAACTAAAATGGGTGGTTGAATGATTTATCATTTTAGGATCAAAATTGTGATTTCAGGCAGCGTAGTCAAGTGACCGCTTTTTGTTTTTGTTTTTTTTTGCAGCACACTTGAATGACTTAGGTTGGGTTATGTCAACCATTTTGCACACCTCCATACCATCCGGCCACGATCACCAAAATAGCAGCCCATTGCAGGTCACACCAACCATATTAGTATTAACCTGTTCCTTGTACTTTGTAAAGAAATGCATTTTCAAGTTACTTCAGCAAAACCAGATGCAGCGTTAGAGAATTTAATCCACAAGAAAAACAGCAGGTTGGTTGTGATATGTTCCCTTCTTATGGATCATAGCGATGATTTAAATTTTGAACAAAGTTTACCTTGATCAAGTCTGAATAGGGTCCTCTCCAAATTCTCTTTGTCATTGAGGATAAGCACTCGGATCTGCTTCAAGTCTTGAGGCAACATTTTGAGTTCTTCCTGAATACTGGTCACCTGCAAAGAGGACATTTCATCAGAATTCTTCATGATGCGTTATTATACCTCAAACAGATTCTTAAACTAAATCCAATGCATTCACCCTGGGAGGTGCATTTCCCTTTGTTGTAAAGTCACAACCCACTTTTATACACACTAAGAAATTAACAGAAATTGACATATTTGGTTTAAAAATAGCCTTTGATAACACAAGTGTCATATATATCTCCAAAAGCTGCACTGTATTTCTTTACAAAGTAAACTGCAGGTAGCAGCTACACTTCCTGTCACTTACCCAATATGTTCCATGCTGGTACACTTCTGCACTGCAGCATAAAAATCCCAATAATAATACATGACATTTTAAATTAATTGTCTGCAACACTCCCAAAATGAGTCGCTTTTGGGTCCCGACCGGCCAGTTGACAATCTCTGCTCTAAAGCACAGATGTCAAACTCAAGGTCAGCAGGCCAAATGTGGCTCGCTACGTCATTTAATGTGGCCCATGAGAACTTAAAAAGCCCCGATTGTCTCCAAATGAATAAGTCTAAAGTGTGCGTTGACCATTCATAAACTACATGTCCACAATGCATGTCAATTATGTTCTCCAAGATGGCATCACTCCACTAGATCGCAATGTATTATGTACGTACTACGTATCCACATTAATTCTACTTTCCCAACAAGTGGAATGGAAAAATACAAATAATGATCCCAAAATGTCCAGGAGGAGTACAATTGATGCATATCACTGATGTCGAGCGAAACCTTCCATGTAACAATTTAGAAAATTTAATTTTTTCCCCACAAAAGTATATTAATTTCTGGTCTGAGCGATATCTGACTGCAGCATACGCATTTTCAAAATCACACACACATGAATGTGACTATCTGGACAATCAGAGAGTGGCAGCATCTTTCACTCTCTCTAATTGGTTTAGAGTCTAATCTTTAGGCCACAATGTGCCTAATGTGTGTAGTTGTTGAATGTGATTTTTGTAAAGGGTAAAGATCATTTTGGGGCTGCTGCATCGCGTACAAAGGTCGTAGTAAAACATTTCAAACTGGTTGAGTAACTGTCATTTACAACTTAACTTGTCCAAAACTGTTTTTGCCCAAACTACACCACACATAGATTCTTTTGTTTTCATTTGTGGACATAAAATTGACATTGTAAATGAGTATGAATACTTAATATCTCACTTTTAAACATCAAGTTAATAAAGTGAGTACAATTCTAAAATTCACCCTTGCAAATTTCAGGCACTTTAGAAATTAAATGTTGACAGAAGCAACACAAATATGCCAGTTTTTTCTACAATACTTCAGATTACTCTACCCACCTGGGCTACTGCAAATTATACTACTCTAAACCTGGTAATGTCTTCATACAAACAAACGCTTAAAATTCTGGATTAAAAAATAAAAATCAAGATCCTTTCACCATTGCACAATACTCAGCAAATATAGGCCGCAAAGCTGGAAAGCCCTTATTTTTAAGGACTGCTGCCATGTCTATAAAATCCCTCACAGTTTAGCCCCACTTCCACTCTAGCTTTATACAATTTAGATCACTTGCAACTATGGTACTAGGGGTTACTCAAAAAGATTGTGACATTCCGCTAAAAATAACTTTATTTGGTCAATCAATTCTTTCTTATGCCCTGCCATTGGCTGGCAACCAGTTCAGGGTGTACCCCGCCTACTGCCCGAAGCCATCTGGGATAGGCTCCAGCACACCCCGCGACCCTTGTGAGGACAAGCGCTTAAGAAAATGTATGGATGGATGCATGGATGAATTCTTTCTTATATGACAGGTAATGAGTGGAATGTGATCCCACAAAACATAAGAAAGTCCATCTCATACAGCTCATTTAAATATATAAAAATGGCTAAATGACAACCAAATTTGTCAACATTAACACCTGTAGTAGGTTTAATTAGTCATGTGTAATCTTGCCGTTTTTATAAATATTGTACGTATATGTCTTTCATGCCTATAGCTTGTTTTCCTGTTTTCGCATCAGCTCCGTATGGCTATATTCCTTCAGGCAAGAGGACTACCAAAGGAAATTAACCTTTTGGCTATAATTGGGTGCATTTACATTTTACAATTGAAATGTTGATGAATCTACATGTCTCTCTATCACAAATAAAAAACAATGGAGGCATTCAGAGTCGCAGAAACTCATCTTTTCATCTGCTTTTCGAAGCAGACAAAAAATATATAAATCCAATTTCCTTCCCTTTATTATACAAAAATAGGACATTATTTCAAAATAAATAAGAATAGAGGAGCAAGCAAAACACTCAAGAAATTAACTTACTTTGATAATAAAATCACACTACCAATGACAGTAGACCCATGCTCCTGCAACCCACAAATTGAAATCCATCGTTTCAGATGAAAATGAAGCAGGTTGTTGCCTCTGGTTTAGGCAATATGAAATGACATCTTATAAAGCAGGCAGGGTCATTGGAGCCTGATTCTGCGTCGTGCTTTTCCTCGGACAAGGTCAGGAATCTAACCGATAATGTCAACGTGTATTTATAAAACTCTTGTCACTGTTGAACTTGCTTGACAGCCTCAGCTCATGTAAACCCTTACGGCAAGATTACAAGTTACAGTGCAAAACATACATAGCACAAACAGCAAGTGCAAATGTAGCTTCAAACGGCACAAACTGCACATTCCTAAGGAAATAGCAAACCGTTTATATGTCGAATACGTATGCAACAAAACAAACAACACACATGGCCTGATTATTATTTTTAAACCCTTCAACTGCTCGTAATGCATACATGTTTCTGGGGGGTTTACATTAGCATAACAAATGAAAGTGCACAAATGACAACACTGTCAGCCCTTTCACGCATGTGTGACGCAGTCTCGTTACGACGGAGCATCTTCGAGTAAAGTACAAAACGTTATGTTGGTCTATTTCAACATCCGAAATGTTGCCTTTTGAACCAGAAATGCCTTTGCAAATCCGGAGGGTTAATTCCCGATTCTCTCACGATCACAGGCTCCGTCGACTACGGCAGAGCAGGACCACGACACATGACATTATGATTATGTTGACAAAGTGATTTTAAACGACTGACCCCGTTGCGTGTTGACCGTATGGATTCTCCGTCCTGGGAAGTGGCAATCTATTCGCTATGCAGCGACTGTTTTACTGTGGCATTTGAGACGGGACGGGAGGCGTGGCACAGAAAAGCAGGCAGTAGAGGTTACCGTAATAACCCAATGTAACGCAACAAAATTACGACTGAACAGGGCTGGTTTTATGTTGTAATAAGTTAGGTTGATGACGATGAGAATAAAATCATCTTATTATAGTTCAACCAGCTCACCATTAATGGTTCAAATAATTTCCTTTTAAAAGTATGTGTGATTCTTTTGGCACTTTAATTCCCCTAAATGTGTTTGAATTCTCTATAACTGAAGTGCATCTGGACGTTTTTTTATGCATTGGAGTTATAGACATAATTAAACGTAAATTATATTTTTCAATCGACTGACATTGAATGGTTATACAGTGTTCCCTCGTTTTCTGCTGGGGTTAGATTCCCAAAAATACTCGCGACAAATGAAATCCGCAAAGTAGTTAGCTTTATGTTTTACATTTATTATAAATGTTTTAGGCTCTAAAACCCCTCACCACACAGTTTATACATTTTCCCCATCGAGGCATTTACATTTTCTTACATTTCTCTCTTGTTTAAACATTCTCAATGTTCAAACTTTCATAAATTTGATCAAATAAGTACATTACTGTAAATAAAAATGCATGCAAAATTGCACTAAAATCCGCAAAACAGCGAGACCGCGAAAAGTGAACCGCGTTATAGTGAGGCAACACTGTATAAGTAATCTGACTATTCAAACATCTGAAGGTGCCAGGTAATGGCCAGTCTACTCCAAACTAGGCCATGTGTGTCAAACTTATTCCTCCAAGGGTCGCATCCAGAAAAAATGGCAGATGCAAAAAGGCCGCTTCCAAATTCATAGATTGTCCCATGCCACACATAAAAACAGACAAATAACGATTATTTTAATAATCAATTAATCTGCCGCTCATTTTGTTTATTAATCCATGAATCCGGTTTTAAACATATATATAAATTTCCATCATTTTATTAAAAAACAGGACATTATTTCAAATCGACAGTGCACAAACATAAATCCATTACGATTCAGTTACTGGTTTGGTCCATAACAGTTCAGAAAATGCAAAAATGTCTTTCTGTCTGTCACTCCTCCCTCTTCTGCTCTCTGAACTAACTTCTCAAGGGAGACAGCCTCGCACCTCGTATCTTCACGAGGTTTCTTCTCAAGAGGGAGTTTTAAATGCTCATGAGGGGCTCAGTTGGCCTTTTAATAGGTTAGAAGTTTGGTCTTCGACCTGATCCATGTGTAAAACGACTGTACACTGCCGCTCCTGAATCCGAGGCTTCTCTTCAGCACCTTCCAAATAGGTTACACCTCAGACACAAAAGGATGTTTGTCTTTTTTGTCCTTTATTAACAACTGAAAATATCAAGAGAGTATTCACTTGACTATTTTAGATGTATATTTTAAGTGCACGACTGTGCAGTATATTGATTGTGAATACACAAAAACATAATTATTTAATATGAAATTGAACACGCTTCAAAATGGCAAAGGGTTGATAAAATAACTAGTGCATGTCAGTAGATATGGGCTGTAACAACAATAATAGTAAAAAATAAAAACACAGGATACTGAAGATTACATGCAGAGCTGAACGTGGCATGCATTTCATAGGCACGTTTTCTAATGGCAGCAGTATGAGTGAAAACATTTAAGCAGGAGTAGTAATAATTGTCTATATAATTAACAAATTACTTCAAATAATTATAAGTGTAATTAACTATATACTATTAATCACCTTGTTTAAACAAAAAAGTAAAACCAGCACACTGGAAAGGCCAAGCAGCAGGGGGAAGCTGGACATTAAGGTGAAATCTGAATCTTGAACAGGCATCGAAACACAAGCGAAAGACATTTACAGCAAAATAAACTTGGTTTGGTGTTATTGCATCTTTTTCTAAAAATGTCAGTGGGTGACAGAATGAGGTCTGCTGCAGTCATCATCAGTTCAAATAGTGTATAATTCAACTACTACTAATCACGAACACACATTTATGCATGTGAGATTGTCTTGAAAGCCAGTTAATTGATCTGGAAACAAATATTGGATACACATTTGACTCACAAAATGTGCTATTAAAAAAAAATATATAAAAAAGCAAACCTGTTCTATAATTGTAGAAATGCAAGCTTCGTACATCTTGACCTGAATATTGGCAACCACCTTAGTGGAAAAGTTAAGTGAAAAGTGTTACACCTTATTCCAAAATGGTATCTATTTTTTAATCTATATAAAAATGTATCCATGTATCAAATATTATAAGAAAGTATCATTTCATTGACCGTGACGCTGTTAGGTATGCATGACTGACTCCACATTAGCTTGCATTAAGTGCATTTATGTAGACAGCATAAGCGTAACTTCATCCTCCACCATGATGATCCCATTTATGGGCACCGTATTGTTTCCGTGTTAACATATTCAAGTCCAAGTTTGAAGTATCAAGTAATGGTAACGACACGTCTAAAGGGGCTTTATGTGCCCACTGCGCCTAGTGGTCTGAAGGAAACAAGATTTGTTCTATTTATGTTAAGAGTTTAATTTTGTTTCCATCGAGGGGCGAGATCAGCTCCCGTGCTGACCCTGGAGAGAAGAGGGGCCTCCATTTGTTTCTCCAGATGACATTACAGATTCGGAACAGCAGCAGGATACATGCCAACACCAGCAAAGTAACTACCGTAATAAAACACACACAAAAGTCCAGAATCATTGCATATTATTACTGAGTCATGACATGAATGATGATACAGCAATGTTTCATATACATTGTTGAAATACATTACATATAATTTTATTAACATAAAACGAATAAGGGGTAGGACTAGATACGTTTTTAACTTCCTCTACTCCTTTTCAACATATAAACTCTTTTCTTTCTTCCTATTCTTGTTTTCGTTTTTTATTTCAATTTATATTTTAGACTTGTAATGCGTTTTCTTCATGTTTATATGTTCAATAAAACCAACCAACAACAACAACATACATCAGCCCACCACACCATTAGGACTATAGTATGACTGAGTGTGACATTTGTTAAAAGGGCAAAGAAATCCGCTGGATGATTCAAAAGCTTTTCACTGCCTAGAATGGCCATTCTTTTTTTATTCACCAAGTTTGATTTTGGACCAAAATGTATACAGTAGATCAAGACATATCATGATCATCATCCATTTTTATTTTGGCATTAGAACCACTGGCTAAGACAGGTTGGCCACTATATAACAGGTATTAACTCATTCACTGCCATTGACGGCTATAAACGTCAAAAATTCATTTAAACTATTTCTATTAGTTTAACATGTTTTTCCACTTTTGCTAACAATAGTATGAAAACCTAGAATTTTTTTATTGTACATTTAGAACAGATATTAAATTAGTGATTAATCGCGAGTTAACTATTGAAGTCATGCGATTAATTACGATTAAAAACTTTAATTGCCTGACGCCCCGAGTTTTTAATAAGCCAAGAAGCCTAGAATCTGTCATACAAAACTGGCTATGCCTATAAAAGGGAAGGATGCCTGTATTGAATCTGATGTTCATTTTTACTATTTGGCCTACAATGTAAGCGTTCCATTGTCATGGGCATTTACAAATAAAAATCGGAAGACAATAAATCTAATTCTGTATCATCTATATGGTACCATCCAAAATATTATGCCAAAATAAAAATCAATAAGTTGAATTTCAAAGACAGTAAATAAATGAATGTTAATAGTCTACCGGCAACTCAGTTGCTCTTGATGCTGCGTCATCAATAGGTGAATGAGTAGTTGAATCTAAAGCGCTTTGAGGGCCTTGTAAGGTGAAAAAGTGTTATATAAGTGAAGTACGATTAACAGTCATTATAATATTGACTTCTGCCTACTCCTTTTCGGACTAGGAGTGCATGTTTCAAATTGGAATTTTGAATTTGAATTGAATTTTTAGGTTTTGTTAAGATGGGTAGTGATGGTAGTTACGTGGTAGGGTTTGTGTTTTACCAATCTTCTTACCAGGAATTGATACTATTTTCTTTTCGTGTGTTTTCATATTTTGGTAAAATCTCCACGTTAGCATCAGACTCAACAAGTACAGTTTGCATTGCATGCATTTCCTTCCTTGCCTTTGTTGCAATTTCTTCCTGCTCTATGGCCACATTTTCTTGTAAAGTCTTTGCCTCGGATGCCTGTTCCTCCTTTTTTCTTAAGACCACGAAGGTCCAAAAATTCTTGTGCAAGCCAATAAAATCCATGCAAAGTAAATTTTTATGGCATCAACATTTGCATCAGCCGCCATTTATTGTTCATTATGCTTTGTGGAGCATGTCAGTTGGGATAGCTTGTGTCTGCACTCTGCATACCAGTAGAAGTGTCTACCCTTGTGTTTTTCCACACCTTTCGCAGTCATTTTTATTGTCTGCTTTCCACTGTTATGCATGCATGGCAATCAAATATTTCTACACACATATAATATAAGTCAATAATGTTGAAGCGCTTTAGCGCATCACTTTCTCAGCCGAGCAATCCTTTCGGGGAAAGTGCGTGATGACAACGGGGCCCCGATGTAAGCATGCCTATATTTGAAAATGCTTGTATGTAACAGCCAACCAGGAAGTAAACGGGAGGCTTTTCCCGCCAGCCCCAATGATCAATCACGGCTCACCTGTTATCTGTAGCTGAGCCGTGATTGGTCATAACCTGAGCAATTTTCAGTAGACAGCAAGGGACAAAATGGCCGCCCCCTGAAATCGATAAGGGGGATTTTGCTGCTTAACTCATATTCCACAAACAATATTAATCAGAACGCTCTGTTTGGACTAGTGGTAGCACATAAAACACATTTTTGTAAAGACATTTTTTGGGGTAGATTACTACTAATGCTATAGATAAAATTATTATTTTGAATAGTTTTCTCATCCCTTCTCCTTTCTCTGCATTAGTCACAAAATTGAAGTGAATTTTCTGTCAAGATGAGATTACATTAAACTCACCCATAAAGATGGCATTTGGGCTGGGGTCCGCTGGGACAAAATGTTTGAAGACATTTCCAAGCAGTGCCACGATCACAACCGGGTACACTGTCAGAATGTTGCGCACCCAGCGATCCAGGACCCAGTTTTCAAGAATAAACCTGGACAGAGATCTCTTATTGTTGTTCATGTAATACATGAGGAAACTAAAATATGACAAGTTTCAGTATGATGCTGGACACAGTGGGCAGTATCAGAGTTGGGGAATCCAGGTCCAGAAAGTAGAAACCCTGACACAGTTTGGCTTCGGTCACAGGTGCTTCTACTCAACAGGTGGAGACAAGCTCGTTTATCTGACAGTTGAGTAGAAGCACGTGTTGCTTAAGTCAATCTGTGGCAGTTTTTTATTTTATTTCTGGACCTGGATTCCCAAACCCTGGCAGTACTACATTACAACGAAAACAAATGTTTTTATCTTTATAAATGCAGAAACTAAATGCTTGCTTGGTGCCTGCTAAACCGTCCATTACTGTAAGAACATTCATGAATGGAGAATGACAAGAGATTATTACAGACTACATTAACACTACCTTTTTTAGGCCACATGTTTAATTTACCCACAATACTTGCTTGTGGTATACCTATTTATAACACTTAACACTGACTATGAATGCGAAATTGAGAGCAAACTCACTGCGCAGTGTTAATGTGAAAAATTGGGAATTTTGCATGTGTTGAGGTAGATTACAAAAGTACATGTTGACAAAAAAAAAAAACTACCAAATATTAATAGAGCAGTGTCACGGATAATGTGATGGACCGGTATAAAATTTGGCAAGGCTTGACCACAGGGGGAAAATGGCTTAGTTTGTTTTCTCTTGACTGGCAGCCAGGAACAAAATTTAAACAAAGCCAAAACGCCTTAAGTAAGCTTACCAGCCCACCAGCTCAGCAAACAGGAGGCAAAGGGAGACCGTTGCTGCCGTGCTCTTGACCACACCCCACAATTGAAGAACGAGGGTGAAGTTGATCAAGGATGCAATGGTTGTCCACGTAGTGTAGAGAGCCAAACCATTCTGAACCTTCAAAGTTGGCATACACGGAGACAAAATGAAATGACTGAAAACAAATAAATAGATTTTGTGCAAAAATCAGCCATCCATCCATTTCCCCGAACCGCTTATTCCTCACAAGGGTCGCGGCGGTGCTGGAGCCCATCCCAACTGGCTTCGGGCAGTAGGTAGGGTACACCCTGAACTGGTGACCAGCCAATCGCAGGGCACAGATAAACGAACAACCATCCACAATTACTATAAACATTTTATATACAGTGGTCGACTTGCAACATATGACCCATCAATCTGCTGTTTTTTTTTCTTTGACTTTCAAGCGCAAACTTTAGATAGGATTGGTGGCAGGTGTCTCAACTCACTTGACAACAAGCAGGAGTTTCGCTGATATACTGTAATTAGTAAATATTCTTACAAAAAAAGGCTTCAAGCTGTTGCCAACTAAAAGACAATTTCACGTTGTGGGTTTGAAACAACCACATATCCTCAGATATCTTACATGAGGATTGAGGAAACACCACAGGCACATGATGAGCATTTACTCTAAGCATCGAAATGCAAATGGTACAGCATGTTACATATGTATAACATGTATAACAATATTCACAGACATATAATCTTCATCCTCTGCGAAGATTAGAACGATTTATGTTACTGTTCTTCTGAAAACAGAGAGGAGCTGATACCGGGTACGTATATCCGTATGCCTGTCTTATACTGCCCCCAGGTGGCTAATGTGCACACGCCAGCCAAACAGCCAGACAGCTATATAGATATGGTGAAGAGCACACACACACACGGACGCACGCACGCACGCACACAAGCACGTACGTCTACCTACCAGAATTGTGAGGCAGGTCTTGTCTTTGGGATAATAGGTTTTTAACCAGAGTCCATAGTAATCTGTGATAAAGCAACAGATACTCAAGGCACCGTAGTTGGAAATCACTATCAGGATCAACACAACCAGTGCTGACAGCATTAACCTGAAAATGAGAAGAAGAAAAAAAAAGAGAGAGAGAGACAAGCCATAAAATCAAATTAGCCGTATGATCAATATTTTTCTGACAGGCAGATGTTTTATAAAAGTATTTTGTTATACGCTTGTCTTATTTATATAGAGCCAAACAAACTATTTTTTGTTGGACATTACAGTATGAGCACTCTCTTAATGAGATAGTGAAACAGTAGTGGACCTGGAGTAGCTGAGTATAAATACAGCCATACTCCTGTTGTGTGCATCCAGCCATGGATGTGCATTATGTTCAGTTGATATGCCTCTTTTACAGTCTGACAATGGATACGCCGGTGGTGAGCACTTTAAGTCACCCATATTAACATATGGGTGTGACATGGACATTTTAACATTAACTTGCATTCTGTAAAAAGACGAATAAGAAAACAGACATACTCTCTGTCCCACAACAGCAGCCATATCATATTCAGCACAATGCTGAGCAGCCAGAAAAAATAGAAGGCATATGGCAGCAGACACTGAGCCCAGGATCTGTTCAAAAAGTGAAAAATATCTTTCAGCTGATCTGAGAATAAATATTAGACTGAAGTATGCACTCTGATATTTGCTTACCCTCTGAACACAAATAGGGTGATATATAAGACCATCAAGGAGAGCCAGGTATAAATAACACCCCAAATTGAGAAGGTCCAGCCAGCAGGTGTGATGTTTGTCTCATAACGGGCTGATACATTACCTGTTGAGGAATCAAACAAACCTGCAAGACAGAGTCATTCATTTAATTTTATTTTCTCCCACTTAGTCTGTTCAGGGTCACAGGTAAAGTGGGGCCTATCCTAGTTGATTTTGGATGAGGGGCAGGGTACACCCTCGACTGGTCGCCCACTGAACTCAAGAGCTCATATAGACTAATAAACGTTGACATTAACACATATGCACAATTTAGAGTAGCGTTCACCCACATATTCAAAATTCCGTCAAAACTCACCCACTGTATATATACTGTGTATAAAATGATGTCATATATGTTGCTCAAGTCTTGTCTGGAAGCAATGAACCAGCAGAGGGCACAAATCTACTCAACCACTTTATTCATTTACCTCCAATCACTGCGAAAATTAATCAGAATCACGTTTACATGTTAGTCGTTTCTGTATTTAGCAAGTTTTCCAATAGTGATTGTCTTGTGAAAATAGGATGCAGATTAAGAAAGTTATGGAGTCTTGAAACTCGGATTATACAAAAAAGGACACACCTAAAAATTCGCCCACCATTTAATTCTATCAACATCCAGACGTTTGCCAGAAATTGGTGCGTTTTCACCGATTCGTAGCTTTCATAACGTTTGTCAAAGGAAAATGATACTTCTATCTATGGAATCGGTCTGTCCGCGCTTGCTGGTTTCATGTAGATTGGTAATCCATTACATTTTATACACAGAGTATACACACTAAAATGTTATGTGGCAGTGCTGCCTACACCAACGAATCACTAGCGAAGTTACAGTACCGCCAACATACTCACCTCTACCTGATCCAGCTAAGGCATTAACGACCAAAACTGCCACAAAAACCACCGCACACAGGACGATGACAAAGATTCGGGTGAAAATAATGTCTCTCATTTTAACTACTTGAACTACAACTTATTTATGCAAGTCCGTTGTCGGGTGGTTCCGATCAGAAAAGACACGCCAACAAGTTGTCGCAGGCTGGCTAAACTACGTGCCTACGTGGCGGCCATGTTGGTAGGGGTGACGTTCCCATTAACTGAAATGCATGGACATCGAAATTAAGTCAAAACGTGCTCGTATCACAACCATGTACATGAGGTTTACTTTTTGTTGTTGTCAATGGCAAACAGTGTGCTATAAATACATATATATTTATTATTTGTATTTATTTAATTTTATTGTCTTTTTTTTGGGGGGGGGGGGGTACAAACACAGTGATAACGTGTGTAAGATTATTCCCAATTGTAGACCGTTTTGCAAAAGCGTATGCGGTCTTTCGCTATTTTTGCCGTCTACATACGTAAAATGGGCGGACCCCTTTGCCCCTACTATCTTAGCGACGTTGTAGGCACGCATCTCACGAAGGGTGTGTCGTATCTACCTAAAAGGATATATATGTGGTTGCATATCATACAATGCTTTACCGCCAAGGGAGTCTGTCAAATTGGATATGGCAGAGCTGCACACTGAACTTCAATAATCGCTTTAAAAAGTGCTTTGCGTTCTACGCTTCTCAGTCACACATACTAATACACTCGGGGTAAAAATATGCCCCCAATTCAATATACAATACAGTAATTATGTAACTTTTAATCTGATCATTATGTTTACTCAAACACCAAACTAACCTGTGAAGTCCTATTGTATTTTTTGTTACAGCTACCATTATATGTAAAACAATTACTGTGATGGCAAATATTAAAATACAAATATTGAATCTGTCAACCTGAAAAGTAGCTTTGACGTGTTTTTTACGACTACAGAACATACATGATACACCCCTTTCATGCAAACCCAGAAATACAATATTGGAAGGGAGCAACTGAAGGGTGACAGTTGGTGTACTGTGGTCTTCGCTAGGGTGGTGGAGGGAGTGTCTGGCGGTTCCTTGGGGGCTGCCCATGCAGCGCCTTAGTCGTATGCGCTTTCGGGGTTCCTGGCAGTTCCTTGGTTTCTGTATCCTGGGGGCTTGGCTAGTTTAGGGCGAGATTAGATGAGCACCTTGCTGCACGATTCGGCAATATATCGCGATATTACAGCGCGCAATTCTCGAATCGATTCAATATACGTCCGAATTGATTTTTAAACATCAATTTCTTATGGGAATATTCAACAAAACGTCTGACTTGGGGTTAAGATTTACACATTAAGCATGGAAGAATGTTATTAATAATGGAACATTAAGCCTTAATATTTCATTTCAGTGCTGTTCAAACATGAAACAGACTGCAACCTGAATTTTCAGATAAATACATTTTCATACAAATCTTACAGTGTACATGTACTAGTTTACTGATAAGTATTTTCTAAATTTGAGTTAAAAAAAAATCGCAATAATTAATTTATAGATTTGTATTGGGATTAATGGGTATCGAATCGAATCGAATCGTGACCTATGGATTGATACAAATCGAATCGATACTCGGTACTAGGGCAATTCACACCCCTAATATGTATATATATATATATACTGTATATATATATATATATATATATATAAACAAATAAAAGTGCTCTGTTTTATTTTTGTTTTAGAGCTTCTGAGTGGGAGCACAGTATTCAAACTTGTTTGCTGCATGACAAAGAATGTATGTTGTTTTTACCAGTCTTGTTTTTAATAGTCTTGGCACAAACCATACAGAAACATGCAGACAAAATAAAATGACAGAAATTTACATGCAGGAGTGCTTGACAAAACACAATTTGAATCACTTCAAGGAAGTCCTGGATTTATCTGAGGTTGGCTGTCTTGAACCTCTGTGTTACTGTTTTCATAGTCCTTTTGGATGTCCAATGGTCCATACTGCTTTTCTAGTACACCCAGAACTCTGCTTTGGACTGAATCCACTTGTTCTACAGGGCAGTACTCATCGAGACTGGATCTAAGGTACATGCAAAAATACACAAGGCAGAATAAGAATAATTAACAGTATACAATCAGCAGAGTCATATCTCTTTGTAGATACAGAGACCCCCGCTATTTGTGTGGGATAGGGCCCGAGCCCTTCTACGAATAGTGAAAATTTGCGAATACTTGACACCCCGCCCTAATAAGGATTATAATTGTCAATAGACACTTTAAGATGGCGGCAAAGCAGAACTTTTGTCTAGATGAAGTTCCTCAACTCACTGTAAAATAGCTCATTGGCAACAAGAAGCCACAAGATGAATATATTATATTTTTTGGCTTAAGCATAAACACACAAGATAAGTATGTTTTTTCCCCAAATTACTGATGATAAGTTAAAATACATCATTTTAAAATGCAAAATTGCTCATATGCGGAAGTTCACTGTAATGCCCTAGACTCATCGGCGCTAAAACTAACGGCTGACTAACTGTTCACCTGGACATTGTCACCAGAGTAGGTGGAGGCAGGTGCTTCAGAAAGTGTTGTACAGCTGATACAAGTCTGTCAATTTCTTCATCAGAGCTAATATGATGAGGCAACTCGATTGAGTCACAGGTTAAACCTGCCTGATGTACCTGGGGATGAGAAAGCACAACAGAGTACCAAATCAGATGTGAAGAAGTTAGCAAAAATCCCATCAAAAAGTGTAGTGAAGATGTCCACACTTTCATTCATTTTTTTTAGGCTAGGGAAAAAGTGCTGTCATCGGTCGCAATCATTCTATTTGGCATCACCCGCCGTGAAAAACAACCAAGTATTAGCCAAAGAACACAAACAATCTTTACAGTCAACCAAAGAGGGGTCATATAATCCCCAGGTCCAGGTCAGACAAATGAAGAGATTCTTGGGGCCAATATATGCCCCCAACGTTTGATTAGCATTATGGGCACATTTCAATGAGTCATTATGCATCTGTGCATTCTGTACAAACATTTATCATTCTTACCATTTCATAATCTGGGTGTGGATTTCTTGACTTTAAACTGGAAACCAGGCGGACAAAACATTCCTTTCTGAAGACAAAAAAAAAAGACGAAGTAACTAAGCACTCTGGAAGTTACCATACTTTTAAATAATGATGTTTGATTACACAGGTGGCAAACTCAAGGCAACCACATCATTTTATGTGGCCCTTGAGAGCTTACCACAATTTTTCCCTGACCGCTGTTAAAACTATCTGTGTTGTCCTCCCTTAGGAGTGTAATTATTTTAATTGTGATTGATTAATTGAAATAACTTGACTTAATTGAGACAGTTGAAACTTTTAGTGTTGCACTTGTCTACATCCGTCATTTCCTAAAAAGTCACACTATTGACATCAAGTTTTACTAAGAAGAAAAGATTCAAGCTATTGATGTTTCATTTTAAATGTCTTTAAATCTGTTCCTGATTTTCGACATACCATTACACCCCTAGCAATTTCACATTTATTTGGTTTCACAATTAAACCAGCCCCCTGAGAGCAACCATAACTGCAAGGTGGTCTACAATGAAAACAAGCTTGCCACCCTGATCTATCATGACATTTTTTAACTACCTTTTGATTGACACTAAATCTGGGAGGGGTCAGACCTATGAAAACTCAAGAAAGAGAGAACATTCGGTCAATGTTAAGAAAAACAGCCTCCTCACCCAAGTTTGCTGACCCAATGTGAAACAACCTCTTCTCGATCATCCTCTAGCAGATCAGCGAATGCTGCTTCCAAGTCCTCTAACTGGCGTATACGATGATCCACACACTCATCGAGCTCCTCCTGGAGATGTGGACAAAAACATGTTAATAGCTTTAACTGTAAGAACATACACATTTTAAATACATTTAATCTCCTAGCAAGAAAATAAGCATTTCTTTCAGAATATAATGTATTCCTTCTCCTTGAGATTTTGCTTTTTGGATGATTTGTGCAAGGACAAGACAACAATGCCGGAGTGGATTCAGAGTGGACTTAATTATGCAGCCTTGGCCACGGTGGGGTTGTGGTACACGGGACAATAGTCATGTAGAAGACAGGCCTGATTGGTGTGTGCAAAGTTTTCATGTGTTCACCTAGCTTTACACACTAAAAAACAGCATCATTTTTCTCTGCAACAGTGCATCGCCACGGCAGGAAAATGTGACTAAATCAAAAGGTTTCAATACATTTTCATCTTAAACGCCATTAGCTGAAACGCTTAAAGCTTGAATACGTTTGGATAAATTCTGTAGGAACGGTTTGTTAAAATATGACCTCTATAAAAGACCAAAAATGAAATCAAATTCCAGTAATAATATATATATATATATCATGAAATGTACAACCAGGGGTGCTTTGCTAAAAAATTTTTTTATAAAGGACAAAAATTATAAGAAATTGCACAATAAATAAATAACCCTCTAAAAAGTAATACTGTAGTTTGTGACAAGCCTGATGTGTGTTCAAAGTTTCATGAGTTTTCACCCAGCTTTACACATTCAATAACAGCCTCATTTTTCTTTGCAAACGGCAAACAGTGTGCAGCGAAAAATATTATTTAGACTTTGAAACAGGAATGTACTGCATCAGGGCACAGCTTCTTCATCATCATCATCATTGCCTTTGCTGGAGAGTACACAATTTCTCATTTATTTACACAATATTTTTGGATAATATTTTGATCTTGCTCTATCTATTTATTTATATAAAGACCTTTAAAGTACCATACCCCAAAATGCCTAGTGTGCATTTCTGTTTTACAGACTTGAGGAAAAGCGGTTCAGATAATGGATGGATGGAGATTTCACTTATTGGTGGGGTGTTCTGGAACGTAACCGTTGTGATTGAGAGATATTCACTGTATTCATTAGTCTTACCTCATTAGCATTAGGGACAGGCCCTCTAAAGCTGAAGAGTTCCTGGAGGATGGCATACTCCTCCTTGAAATAGACACAATTAATTAATTGATCATATTTTATAGTAAATGAAAATGAAATCCTAATGAAGCAATTTACAAGTAAATCCCAATTCCATTAGGAGGTTGGTATGATGGAAACCATTAGAGTAATAAAATGCTTTATATATTTGTTTAATTGAGTTTTCAATCAAATGTAAATGAAAAGTTATGTGGACAAGCTGTTCATTCTGAAGCAATATTGGCTTAACCAGTACAGTATAATACTGTTCCTCCTGGAAGACAATCGAAAATTCACAAATGCTCCTGCTTCAGATATCCAAATACTGTATTCAAAGCAAGGATTGCTGGGGGGTTTTCCAACAACAGTTTCGCATTTAAAAATCATGTATCCTTTAAAACAATGTCCTATTAAAAGGGACATACACATGGACTTAATTGTTGACACCCCTCTGTTAATGAATACAATTAATAATAATCAAGGAAAGACAAATAATAGAAATAATAAATGCCAATGTCATGAAAAATAACCAATGAAAATCAGACATTGCTTTTGAATTTTGGTTCAACAGAATTATCTTTTTAAAATAAACAGGCCTGGGGAAAAAAATGATGGCACTCCTAATAAACACTGAAATTAATTTGACAATATGGACAATATGTCCGACAAAGGTGTGTTATGGCAAGTGGTGCATTTAAATGATTTTTGTATTGTCTGATATGCCTTAAAGAGGAAGTCATCCCCCCCGCCCAAAAAAAAATAAAAAAATAAAATAAAATAAAAATAAAAATGTATAAATAAAATACAACATGAATAATCTTGACAATTATGTTATATGTGACCTCACTAGTCTAAACATGACTTTCTGATTAATATTACATTTGTGGAATATGAGTTATAAAGCAAAACCCAACCGTTTTAGTTCATCTCAGGGGGCGGCCATTTTGCCACTTGCTGTTGACTAAAGACGATATCGATGTTGCTCAGATCTCAGGTAACAACCAATCACAGCTCAGCTTCAGAAAACATGTGAGCAGTGATTGGACGTTGCCTGAGCCCTGAGCAACATTGATGTCATCTTCAGTCGACAGCAAGTGGCAAAATGGCCGCCCCATGAGATGGATTTTTTTTTTAAAGAATTGATTTTGCTGCTTAACTCATTCCACAAATGTAACATTAATCAGAATGTTTAGACTAGTGAAGTCACATATAACATTATTGTCAAGAACTGTTGAAGGCTGACTTCCACTTTAAGCATAAACTCAAAAGAAATGCTATTGCATCCTTAAATGGCACAGCATTTGAATTATTGCCATTTATAATTGTATTTGTGGCAGTCTAATTAATCTTATATACTTGACTGATTTAAAATGCTATTTAAAACAAGCCCAACAAATTATTATGTTCATATTTAAGTGTAGGAAAATGGCAGAAAACTCAACAAAACAAAACAAAAAAAAACAATCACACCTCAGAGTACACCATAACAAATCTGCTTCTAACAAATCCACAAACACAAAATGAAAATAAGAAGCCATCGGTACCTCAGTATACAACTCCTTGAATGGATTCTTACAGGAAAAGAAATCCAAATCAATATCCAGGATGTATGGCTCTGTGTGACTCAGGAAAGTTGATATCCTCTTAACAACATAACTTGTGGATCCTACGTCATCTTCACCATTGTAATCCCCTTTTAAACTGCAGCTCTGGTCTTCTTGTCTGGCATCTTTATTAACAGAGCTGACCTGTGCAAGTTGTGGCACATCAGTTCTTGAAAGCGGGAGAGAGCAACTGGCTTCCCCAACTTGTGAACATTCTCTTTTGGGTTTCTTGGCAAGCCAGATCTCAGAGTCCTCCTCAGACGTTTTCATTTCTGTAGTATTTATTTTTGGGGGGGAAAAGGCAAAGAAAAATATTTTGGCAATGTACGTATGTATGTACCACTAAACTATCACAATATATGATAGTATGTTTGATTTTTTTTTTTTTTTAATTAAGTCATTGATACAATAATATTATAGCTGAATATTTCAAGTACATCCTTTTTAGGAAGTACACACATACACTCATGTAAAAGGGGAAAAAAAAAAACTATCACATCCATTTTATTTATTGAACGATAAGTTGAGATCTTTTTCGTGAAAGGCCAACCAGCATTTAAGAGGTTTGCATCATCACTGGGGATTTTAGTCACTGGACTTTGGACTACCCACTCTTTACCCGTATGTCCACTGCACAAAAAGGGTCAATAATACATTGGACTCGCAGTTTGCAATCACCAGAGATGCATGCACTGCTTTACCCTTGCTCCCACTTATCGGATCACAATAATTTACTGTTAACACCTGACTTTGTCCCTGCAGTTCAAAGAGTTCATGTAACCTCAAGGGTAGTTAGGAAGTCAAGTGACCAATGAGGTGCTGAAGGGTTACTTTGAGCGCACAGACTGGAACATGTTCTGTGATCAACATTTGGACAACATTGATGGCCTCGTGTGGCACGTTACTACCCACCTCTGCTGCCTGTGAAAGGCTGCTGACGACTGACAGGGTTGACTTTGATCACATTTAATATGAGAGGTTTGGGGTTTTCAAGCTGTTCCTCTGGAACATACAAACCATCACTGAGGAAGTAATGATCTTTACTTGTCACCCTGCCGGAAAGGAAAAAGTGAAAGTTGGAAAGACAAATTAACTTCAATGACAAATCAAGACAAAAAAAAAAAATCAGGCAAAGCCAAATCAATGTTCAATCAGCTATGGTGTGCATAATACCTGATGGTGGTGGTGGATGTGTCTTTGCCAACAGTCATCTTGTGTTCCCCTTCCATGATTTGCTGCGACCAGTAGGGATGCAGCCATGCCACACAAGAGACATGGCCAGCATAAACCATGGGCATGATCCAGTTTTCTATACTCAACTCACTGTAAAAAGATGAATGGTGTCTATTATTAATTAATTAATTATTAATACATCAGTCTCACTATCAATAATGTGATATGACGATTCTTGATAAAACATACCTGAACAATTTATCCTTTTCAAAAACTGCATCAGCACACAAGTTGACAGGAATAAGTAGATCTGGATGGGAGTCTAAATGAACAAGCTTAATGTTCTTCATGGGCAGATGTCTTGATGCAATGGCACGATATATATGGCACACCACCTAGTGGAGACAATAACATGAGCATCTTACATTTGGAAAACAAAATTGCATTCATCTGTTCAAATGTTTACATTTTTTGTTACTTATCGACTGCAAGCACACAGATAAATGTACATATGTTATTGTAATTTTCCCTTTCACTAAGTGGTCTTGTAAGCACAACAGTCGCACCTCTTGGTTTATAAACCTCGGGCATTTTTATCATTCCAACAGCACAGCAGTAAGAAAATACTTCTGAGCACACCTCTAAAGTACGTATTCTTCTCTCTTTGCCTTGTTTGCTGTATTTCACTACGTTTACTTTACTTTTATGTGAACGTTATATTAATATTGCTTTACTAAAAGGCTTTCAGGTTATTTTCTGTTGAAAACGTCAATTACTTTTCAAATTATATTGGCTTTTGTTTTGCAGAGATGTACAAACTGATTCACATTGTTACTGGAATTACTCAATTCAACTAACTAATTAGAAACAATCAACATCATGAAGCTTTTATTTTTATTTCATAAATGTACACCCCTATTCATATGCAAACAATCGAACCATCTTTTGTAAAAATAAATAAAATAAATAAATAAATTGCAGAAGTTTTAACATAAACATTGCACGTCTTATTGTATTTATTTCGCACAATAGAATCAACTGCAAAAGAATCAAACAATTACATGCACCTACAATTTAATAGTCCATTGATCCCAATTCACCCCCGAGCCATAGTACGATAATATAGTTCAAATGAAAATTAAGGTTTCACAATCAAGCAATCAAGATTTCGCTGGAGGGGGTTGGGGCTACAGTAGTAGTGTACTAATAAAAAATTTAAAGTATTGACTTACATCGTGGTGATCCTCCACGATCCACACCGGCAGGTGTTTATAGACTCGCACTGGCTGATTAACACTCATTATAAAATAGCGCACCTTAGTTCGAAACCATGCAAAACAAAAAACATGGGATGCAGACTCTTGTCAAACCCATCAGTAAGCCAAAATGAGACTTTAAATAGTTCGTGAGCGTCACTGGACAGACGTAATAATTTTCTTCTTCGTTCTTATCCTTCTTCTTCCTGTTTGGCGGGTGGCATCTAATGTTTATGGTACATTACCGCCACCTATTGTGATGGAGTGTATGTCAGAGGGCTAGGTTGGGGCTAGAGAGCAAAACACAAAACTGAATTGTTTGTCCCCATAACAATCAGTCTTTGATTGGCCACTGACTCTCCTATAAAGAACCTTCACGGTTGGATTATGCTTTTCTTTGTAACTGTGTAAATTGTCCCAGTAATTTATCGCCATCATCATTTTTTATTGTAAATTTTCATGTCTAGGGGAAATTCAGTTATCTCCTAGATCTATTCTTTGTGTTGCCCACCCCACACGAACCAGATCACACATATGCATGCGGGCATTGAGAGATTCAGAACGAGGTGAGCAAAGAGCGCTGCAGTAGCTGCACCACTTGAGCTGGGTTGGTTCGGACTAAGTGGGACAAATCGGACGATGCTTTGCTCAAGGGCACCTCGACAGTTTCCAGCAAGCAGACTAGCATCATTGCACCCATCCATCCATCCATTTACTATCGCGTATCCAGGTCGCGGGGGCAGCAGCTTTAGCAGGGAAGCATTTCCCTCTCTGCATTATCACTTATTTTACTATTTTGTCCCTATAACATTGGGAGTTACATCAAGTGTCCTGACTCCCAAGTCCTTTCAGACCGAGCCACTGTCGTCCCATCATGGTCTGTTTATTTCGTGCAAAAGTCATTTAGCGTTTTCCCCTCAACATTGTTTACATTATTATAGTCTACAGAAATGATCAAAAAGGACAAATACTGAGGCCGTAATAAATGAGCTTGCCACTAGATGACGCCAAACACCAAGGAATGTACAGTTACTACAGTATATCCAATATAATGGTAACCGAACACCCCCTATCATCCCGTCTAATACCAAAAGCTACTTCTTAAATCCAAAAACATTGCATTCTAGCATCAGAAGCACCAAACAAGACTATCTCATTTACACACCTTAAGTACTCTTTAAGGCACTTTATTTACTTGTTTGATAGTTTGCTAACAGACGTATTGTGACATGTAAAAGGCACTTGAAAATGTAAACATGTTTCTGAAGTATGCGTTCGATCATACTGTATACGGTGCAGTCAGCCATGCTACTCCAAACAAAACATTCACAAAAACCTCTGGTGTGCACTAGAACAGTGTGGATTTAGAATTAACAAGCACACATGGAAAATGTAACCGTACAAGCAAAATGAATGCTTTCTTAAAAATTGCAATGAATAGGCAGGAGGAAATTCAAGATAGATGCATGTGTCAGAGTAAAAATATGTGAGTAGTAAGAATTCTATTGTAGAAATGTTGTTAGGAGGCTGTACTATCCTCACTCTTATACAATTCAGCTAATTTCTTGAACCTGGGCCCCCAATCACTCAGGTAGTTGTAGTCTTGCTCATCTTCAGATAAAGTAGAGCCCAGTGAACTTAATGACCCGGCAACTGAACCTGCTCCCTCGTAAGCATAGGTGGCCAGTGAGTCATACGGTGGTGCAGTCGGAGTATAGTCTTTCTCTTGAACTCTTTCATTGATGAATTCCCGCATGCTCTTATCATCACGTGATACCAAGCTGACAGGCGGCAAGACCGGATAGAAGGCATCAGGAGCATGTTGACAGTGCATCGGGTAGCTCAGCATGTCCGTGGGTATGATGTCACGCCTCTGTTGAGCAGAGTCCTCCATAACTGTTGTCGCTTCTTGGTAATACAGTGCTGCAATGTCAAAAGCCTGAGTGTCCTCTTCACCTCCGCCCTCGTCATTGTAGCTCATCACATTGTCACGGAAATGTTCCTCGGAGACAATCAAAGGCTCCTTTTTCCTTTGCCGTTTTAATTTTAGAAGCAGAACCATAATCACTGAAAAAAATGATGCAGAGATCACATTTGACGGTGAACAGTCACATCTACATTCACAATTTCAAAATCGCTTGAATATAATTAGGTTACCTTTTAGTGGGAAAAAAACCTCAGGAAATTACTGAGTTACTTTTTCCTCAGTAACAGCTAATTTACTTAATTACTTTTTAAATAAGGATAACTGTTATTGTTACTGTCAAAAAATGCCACTTGTAACTTTTTTAGATCATTGATGCTGTTTTTATCTGACCATGAGATCGCTAAACCCAATGGCATTTTATCTTTTTATTATTATTTTTTTACTATTAGGGGGAACACATGACAACCGTATACTTTCTGATGATTGGCAGAGGTAGTTATATTTCATTGCAAGCCATCCAATGGTAGCGTTAGGCAGTTGTTGACAAAAACAAAAGCAAGGGTGGTTACACCAATGCACACTCAACAAGTTGACACAATAGCGAGTTGTGAAGTGAATGGTATGGTTAAATCTACATGCAAAGCAGTCTTCTTGAATTGGAAGTACTGTATAGACATACATTTTTGTAGGTGGTGTGGCTCAGTGGTAGAGTGTTCGTCTCCCAACCCAGGCGTTGTGGTTTTGATCCTATGCCCATGTGACTACGTTGAAGTATCCTTGAGCAAAATACTGAAGACCCATAGGTGAATGAGGAGTCAAATGTAAAGTGCTTTAAGGGCCGAAGGTGGAAAAGGTCTATATAAATGAAGTACCATTTACCATTACCAGTAATTATAATCTTGACCTATTCCTACGGTTTTTCAGACTAGGAGTGCATGTTTCAAATTGGAATTTTAGGTTTGAATTTGAATTGAATTTTTAGGTTTTGTTAAGATGGGTAGTGACGGTAGTTAGGTGGTAGGGTTTGTGTTTTATTTTTTTCTGTGGACTAAATTCAATGAAAATATCTACATGATGAATGCAATGCACATTATGTTACGGACAGAAGCGTCCCCCCGCCCACATTGGTGCCGAGCATTTCAAACCGGACGTAGTACTTTGCTAAAAGAAACGGCTCCAAAGAGCAAACATCTCCGCAGCTAGTTAGCTTAGCTTTGGGATGCCTCTGATCCCCGTTTTATGAAAACAGCGACAGGTATTCTTCTTCCACAAGAAAAAAAATTGGAGTCAACCTTTTTCTGTTCTTTAGTAGTCAGAAATAGAAGAAAGGTTGGGTTCACCAAACATTGCCGTTTCGCACAAACCAAGAGAAAACAAGCTTTTATGATCTCCGCTGTACTTGACAACACACAATATGCATTTGACGTATACATTCTTTAAAGGCCTAGACACACCAATCCGACGTTGGCCAAATGTGACCGACGCCTACCCCGTGGCGTTGGCCCAGACGTCGGCACGTCGCGTAGAAAAATGACGTAAATACACACCATACCTATTACGTACCTTCAGCGCATGCGCGAGAAGTAATTCCCCTCCGTACCATCGGCGGCGGTAGTCATTATTCCTAAAGGCAACTGGCAACCTCTTTACGGGGCGAGATATAACAACGTAAACAACTCATACCGGTGTTGACAGCTAAACATAAAAACGGATAAAAACGCTGTTAAATGCGCGATTTTGAGGGAGTTTTTCCTTTCCAACAACTTCGATTTCCTCTGCCTGACGGAGACCTGGACTGTCCCTGGTGAGTCCACCGCTATGATTGAATTACTACCGCCTGGCTGTGCTTACTTGGACTCTCCCAGGACGTTGGGTCGAGGTGGAGGAACTGCGACTATTTAAAAAACAAAAAACACATTTAAATGTAAAGATGTCTATTTACCACATCGATCTCAGCTTTGAAGTCACCTTCTTTGAAGTCGGCCAAACTGTGTCATTTACCGACCTCCAAAATACAATAAGGACTTTTTAAACGACTTTGCAAATCTTCTTGCCGAAATCATGCTGAAATATGATCGTATCCTCTTTATGGGGGACTTTAATATTCACGTGTGCTGTCCTGAAAAAACACAAGTTGAGTTGAGTTGAGTACTGTTTATCCGCGTTGTCACTTGCTCTTCTTGCCCCGTGCGCTAATTCGCTAGCTAACAGCCAATCACAACCGACATCAGATTGGTGTATTTAAGCCTTTAGAGAAGTAATTTCTACTTCTCGTTAAAGGATGCGGTGTTGGCTCCGGACTCACCATTTTATTTCCATAGTCCCCTGTCACAACTTACCAGTGCATGTCCATTTGTTGTGTGTGTTTGCGCAACCATCCTTGCTGCCAGTTTGTGTCAATAACACACGGCCTCGTTTACTTTTGATTGGCTAACGACGAAATTCAACTTTACCTCAGCCAATTATCATCATTATGTGGTTATTTCATCTCTACTCATGAAAAATAGTAAAATACAAAAAAACAACAAAAAAGCGATCTCGTTGGTTTGATTCTGATGAAAACATTTTTGTTGATCTAGTAAAGTAACGTGAAACATAATTTGACAATAATAGTAATGGCATTATAATGATTGAAAATTAATAAATTTGAGTATGTTACAGGACAAATCACTGTTCCTGCACTTACATAGTAGTATGATGACACACAGCAGGATGGCGATGAGCGCTCCAGCGCTGATCCCTGGAGCGCTTATCTGAGCATTAACGTTACACATCTGGATGTTGCCTTCATCATCACAGGTGCACACTCGCACAGTTAAAGTTCCTGTGCTGCTTTGCATCGGATAATCACCATCAGTGATCACTACGGAAACCAGGTGGACACTCTGTTGAAGGCGATCGTAGCTGGCCCTACGTGTCACAATGCTGCCAGTGTTATCTGAGTTTGGAAAATTCAGTTAGATCATTTGTTGAGCAACACAAAATGGCTCACACATTTTCACAGGCAAAAGCATGTTTAAAAATCACAAATCTATAGTTTGGGACAGTAAATCTGGATGTATGTAGTGACTTTTTAAACACATTGGTTGATTATAAAGTTTTAAATATAAGTTAAAGTATCATTTGATTGTCACACCCACATAAGTGGTGCGGAATTTGTTTTTTTTTTAAGCAGAGATTATGAACATGTGAAGGGAAAAAAAACATGGTTTGATATGTCCTCATGAAACCTCTTATATAAGGATATGTTGTTGTCTTGAACTGTTGTACGAATCCAGGTGCCCAACAATTTGTAAATAAAGGGCGGGATCAGCCTGGGAACTCTTCCTTGTTTATACTACAGCCTTCCCTGCTTTGCAAAACATGTTTTCGAAAGTGTTTGAGAAAGGGATTTGCTAACCCGGTTTCCCACACTAATGAATAAAAGACGGAGCGACACGCGGTCCCGACAGAGTCAGCTGCGGAACACGTACGATTGCCCAGCCGTTTTGCAGCTCGTTCTACCTGGACCGTAGGCTCTCCGGTCTAGTGTCAAGGTAAGCGCTGATGATCATCATATTATGCTGCTTAACGTTGTAGTGTATTGATTGCTGTTTGCGGGGAATAAAATGTACAATAATTCTAGCAAAGCAAGTTGTGATTATTTCTATTTGCGGGGAATAAAAGGTAAATTCAAGAAAATCGAGTTGTGACTGTTGCTGTTTGCGGGGAATGAACTGATAATCATTCTAGCATAGCGCAGGTGTTGATTACTGTTTGCGGGGGATAAAACGTACGATTATCCTAGCACAGTACAAATGTTGATTGCTGTTTGCGGGGAATAAAAGACACGGTTATTCTAGCAAAGCATATCAAGTCTCTGTGTATTCATTGTTGCCGCCGACCACTCACGATCTTGTATAAAAATATAAAGGTGAAGTAGTGTTTTCCACAAAACAACATGTTTGTAAAAAAATTACCTCCATTGTCTTGGACAGTGAAATTACTGTAGTTGCTTTCCTCTGTTGCAAGATTGAAGAAAAAATTGTGCCCCACTGATGGCTCATCTGCATCGACAGCACTTATTATTTGAATGCGCTGTTGGACAACAACAAATATGAATAAACAATGATTAAGAGCTACGTATGGATATTTTTGTCTATCTGACTTGTCTATTCCTGGATTAAGTATTGTTTATTGTTGAAAGTGTGATTCCCATTAGTTTTCACCATCCATCCATCCATCAAGCCATCCATTCATCCACCCATAAGTGAGAGTGCGCACGTACCTGACCCTTCTTGGTCTTCTCACAGACAAAGCTTTCATAAACTGTGGCAAATGTTGGAGCATTGTCGTTCACATCCAGTAGCTTGATGTAAACTGAAACAGGACTACTCTTCTGAGGATTATCTAAAATGACAACACAAAAGCTTCATTAAGGGGAACCACTTCACTCATTTCTACACCTTTACTTCAGTGTGTCGTAGTCATGATGAGAATGTATTCTTTAAATAAAACTTGATTGTAAAAGCCTCTTGTCATGCAGTCAGCAGTGGAAAGATTTACAGATCTCAGTGGCGATGACTGAAATGTTATGCCAGGCATTCTTCTCTCTATCCACATTTTTCAGAAGGAATAAAGTTCCATTTGCTGGATGGATATTGAACAGATGATCCATGTCTGTCCGGAGATCAACTGAGTACCTGTGAAAGTCAATGCAAAAAGATTCTAGAATGCCTCATGTAAGATAAAATGTTACATGCCATTCATCAAAGTCTGTTTTGTCTTACTTGACTGGACTGTGTGCTGCATCAGGGTCCATGGCACTGACCAAGCCTATGACCTTGCCCACTGCAGCATCTTCCTTAAGCTCCATTAGATAACTGTGCTTGTCAAACACTGGTGGCTCATCTATGTCCTCCACGGCAATCTGAATAGTGGCCATGTCTCTGGAGCTTGAGAATGTGAAGCGAAGGTCTTCCTGGGTGTTTTGGACTTGGACCTCTACTGTGTAGGACTGTTTGTTCTCATAATCCAAAGGCTGTAGACATAATACAAAATGAACAAGGTAATGCTAATTTGTTTACATTTCCCCCAAATTAAACATTGAATGATCATCCTGCAAGAGTGGTGACTTTTTATTTTTATTTTTGTTTTTATTTTTATTTTTATTTTTATTTTTATTTTTATTTTTATTTTTATTTTTATTTTTATTTTTATTTTTATTTTTATTTTTATTTTTATTTTTTACTGTGTTTTAAACTTGAATGTTGCATCAAGCTACAAAGGGACTTAAATAACGTTTTTGCTTTTTTCTTACAGAAGTTCTGTTTTTCTTACCTTGCTGACAGTTATTACACCCTCCTGGGTTTCTTTCTTGGTGAATATGTCAAACATGTCCATTGCCTCTCCACTAATGATTGTGAAATGCATCTCTGCATTCTTTCCGATGTCTCTGTCTGTGGCTTTAATCCTCCCAACTTCAGAGCCAGGTATGGACAATTCAGAAATTCTGAACTGGTATATACCTTAAAACACAAAAACAAATTTACACCTACTTGACTTTTTTTTTTTTTAGTTAGGGGGAAACACAAGCAATCTTAAACATTTAGAAAATGTGATTGATTGATCTAACTCTAAATTGCTCAAAGCTGTCAATGGTAGCTGGATTGCTTTTTATATAGCACTTTAACTACACCAAATGGTGACCAAACCGAAGCGCTTTACAATGCCTCACATTCACCCTGTCACACACACATTCACACACCAATGGACGGCTGCTGCCACATCCACTGAGAGCAAATCACGGTTCAGTGACAATTCGACACAGTCACCAGGTTGAAGATTGAACCCACAACCTCACGGATGGGAGACGGCCACTCTATCACTGAGCCATGCTGCCCCGGTGCTCAATTTGTGCACCTTGCTTATATCACCCAAAGTCAGATGGGATAGGCTTCAGCTCACTCGTCACCAGGCTAAGTGATAACATATTAAGCTGGATGGTGATGTTCTTACTATGAGTGAAATGTGGGGGATTGTCGTTGACATCAGTGAGGGTGATGTTAACTACGGTGGTCCCGGTGAGTCCTCCTCTATGTCCAGCCATGTCTTTGGCCTCTATCACTACTCGATAGTGCTCCCTCTGCTCACGGTCCATGTCGCCCGGACCCAAAGCAGTCCTGATCACACCTAGACAACAATAATACTTTGTTGAATCCAGCAATGTTTTTCTCATAGATAGCTTTGTCTTTCATCTATAACAGTTGTGCTTTTTTGTTGTTGCAGACTTTCTCCATCATAGGAGCATCATGCTCTCATTTAATCTTCTCTTAATGCTGTGTGGGTCACACACAGCTAGTACGAAATGAAATACAAACCTGTATTTGGGTCAATAGAAAAGTATGGGTGTCCTTGTTTGATACTGTACACCAGTTTAGCGCTGTTGCCATACATGTCGTCATCAGCATCTGTAGCTGTCACACAGATGACTGATGTACCTAAAACACATTCAGAAGACACACATTAATATGACAGGAGAAGATTATTGGATATACTGTAATGCCAATTAATGCACACCCCTTACCAATATCAGACCACTCAGGTACGCTCCCAGTATAAAACTCCTTGCTGAACTGAGGTTCATTATCATTGATATCATGGAGTTTAACAATGAACTCTGTCTCTGGTTCTAACACTTTGCCTGTGATTTTGTTGACAACTGTCGCACTGAGGATGTAAAAAGCCTTCTCTTCCCGATCCAGGCGGCGCGTGGCATGTAGGTCGCCATTAGTCTCATCAATAACAAAGATGGTGCCTGCCCCCTCACCAGAGAGAACATACCGGACAAGGCCATTTCCACTGTCTCGATCTGACTGGAGCTACAGTGCAAACAAAAACACAATCAGCAATTGTTTCAGTTGTTTAGTTTTTCTGATTCGACCAGTACAATCAATAGACTTGCATTAAATCTAGGATGAAATAAATACAAAGTAAAGTAAAGCAAAGCTAAATTTCCAAATCACACAAAATATGTCATGTTTTCCCTTGATTAATCTTTGCGTAATTTAAAGCAGATCATTCAATTCAATGTATCAGTTCTGAGGTTGAGTGCCAAAAAAGTCTTCCTCCGACCTTCAAAGGGTTTGGAATAGCTGAATGACTAAACTCAATGATATTTTGGATTTCAGATTGCTAGATTTATTTCCAAATGAAATGATCCATCCATGTAAATTTACCTGAAAAGACAATTTTTACTTGCAATGGCAACAACTTTGGCTACATGTTATTTTGTAGCGATGGGAAAATAAAGCTTCATAAACCACTTGCGATATATATATATTTAAAAAATCATCTAGATTCTAGAATCAGATGGGTTAAATATGTAGTGGAAATGTAATCAATTTCCATTGCTCTAGCTTCTATCTTTAAACCGAGAGCACCATCTAGAGGAGTAAAAAAATATATCACAAGTAGTTCACGAAGCTTCATTTTCCCATCAATATTTTGTTATGTTAGGGTCATAGTAGGATTTTTCCTCTGTCTGTACTAAAACTAGCTCAATTTGTCTGTGTTAGTGGCTAGTGAAAATGGGATATGAAGAAATGTTGTAGATTTGAAAATGAAAACAGACATCAAATCGTTATCAATACATATCAAATTAGTAATAATAACATATAATGTAAGCCAGTACAAACTGTAATTTGAGCAAATGTGTTATTTCAGAAGTGTGTATCAAACTGGTAGCCCTTTGCATTAATCAGTACCCAAGCAGTAGCTCTGATTTCCCCCAAAATGGATGATCCCGGCAAAGAAGTAACATACCTCTTACCTTTCCAATGTACTGGTAGTCACTGCCTGTGTACTCCTCTTGCAGGAAAAACTGTTTCCATAGCCAGCCTCGTCTAACTCTTTTATGTGTCTCTTTTTCTGGGATGCCCTTAGAAGCTTCTTCCTCTGCCGAGTCTGCCCTCATTCCATTCAAAGATAAAGCATCCCGATGAAGGCCAAGACTGAGCCATAGAAAGCCAATTAAGGCAGTTCTCATATTTGTTTCTATTTGTATGAATTTTGGCTGATGTGTTATTTTCCCAGCAACATCGCTTTGAATTGTGATATGGGTCTAACAGGAAGTCAAGTTTTCCCTGGAAAGAGAAACAGAGAAGGCTTTGTGAAAAAAAAAGAATGGATCAAAATTAAGATCGAACAATTAATAAAGTACTGAAATTAAGACCCCTTTTTTGTTGCTGCAGATTTTCTTGCCATATTTGAATCCATTTAACCCATCATGGTGCAAGCTGCAGTGATTGCAGCTTGTAAACAGCAGCATTCACGACATATTTAAAAATACAAAAAATAGTCTGTGTGCACAGTTGACAAAAGTGTGGACTCAACTCACCTTCGAATCCTGCATCGTCAACGTCAACTATCGCCATACATGACTCTCTATGTATTACTCCATTGTGTTACTTTCTGTACTTCTCTGTTTATGTACTAAATGTACAATTTGTTACAGTTACTTTTTTTTTTTTTGCTGCATTGGAAGAGTGGCTTCAACTGGAGACAAATTCCTTGTCTATTTTAACATACCAAGACAGATGATTCTGACTGACTCTGATTCTGAATTAGGAGTTTGTTCTCAATTTACTAAGTTAAAGTTATTTTTTAAAACATCTGAACATATTTTATGTATGTATTCATTTATTTTTATCTACTTTGTTGTGTATGCAGGAGGCATGGTGGCTGACTGGTTAGCACGTCCGCCTCACAGTGCAGAGGATGTGAGATCGAGTCCGGGTTTCGGCCTTCCTGGGTGGAGTTTGCATGTTCTCCCTGTGCTTGCGTGGGTTCTCTCCGGGTGCTCCGGTTTCCTCCCACATTCAGCGAGGTTAATTGAACACTGCAAATTGTCACTAGGTTATGAGTGTGGATGGTTGTTTGTCTCTGTGTGCCCTGCGATTGGCTGGCAACCAGTTCAGGGTGTAACCCGCCTACTGCCCGAAGCCAGCTGGGAAATGCTCCAGCGACCCTTGTGAGGACAAGCGGTTAAGAAAATGGATGGATGGATGTTGTGTATGGGACTTTCTTAGTTGACTGAATACAGTTTTATTTGATCTAAATTTTGTACTTGTTGTTATCCAGTCTTCTAGCCAGTGGAAAAGTCTCCTCTCATTCAAATCAGCGTGGGGAGAGGTGCACAGTTTCTGACATTGACTCTGATAATGGTCATACGACACTGAACAGTCCTTATCAGGGATCCAGTACCTTACTCTCAAAGTACCCCTTTCCCAGAAATCCCTGAGAGACACACTGGAACTTAACAAAATTATTACTTGACATTCCAATTAAGAAAGGCATTTCATTTGTTTTTAAAATGCACACACAAACCGGACAATACATCATGAGATGAGACGACAGAGATAGATTAATCCATTTGACTCATTAACAACTGTATACTATTTGTCCTATTCTTGTAAAAACACATAAACATATATTTAGAAGTATATCACTGGTTATCCTGCTCAGCGTCTGTCCCAGGTGACTTTGGGCGAAAGGCGGACTATACCCTGAACTGATCTCCAGTCAGTCCCAGGGCTTTTTTTTTTTCAAGTTGTCTCAGCTTTCTCACGAGCCACCATTTGTTGTACATCTAAAATATACACTCCTAACCACAATAACTAGAGTTGTGTTTGGGATAAAAGCATACAGTATATTGCTATGAGGAACACACACATGAATTAGTAATTGTTTGCACTCCACAAATTAGGAGGTGTTTATTTTTTGTCATTGTCAAGACATAAGTTCACCTAAATTTTAGCTCTTTGCTTTTTTGATGTGGCTGGTTGAAAGATATATGTGAACAGTGGTGTAGTGGTCCCTGAAGAAGTGGGTATACTCTCAATTTTCACCATTTTTTATTTTTATTTTTTAATAGTCCAGAAAAAATGTCCTCTTTTAGAAACGGTGACATGTATGAAATAAAAATGCATCATTTGTACTCACAATAATAAAATCATCATGACTTGTTAAGAACCGTTTGGTAATACAAGTAGTCTGAAATAATGTAATATGTATTTATCATGAGGGAAGCATAAAGCATATGTTATATAACAAATTACAATATTTAGTGAACAATGAACAAAAATAGTGAAAAACAGTCTGGTTAGACTTTAGTATTGTTTTATGCTGAATCTTAAACTATTTGCCCCCATTCTTGTGTTTTAATCTACCGGTACTTAAAAATCAAGTAATAGCCTACTTACTACGCCCCTCATTTTTAATAATCTTTTCTTTTCTTTTTAATTTGGGGCATTAGGCGATTAAATTTTTTAATTGTAATTAATCACATGACTTCACTAGTTAACTTACGATTAATCACAAATTTTATATCTGTTCTAAATGTACAATACATTTTTTTTCCAGGTTTTCATACTCTTGTTAACAAAAGTGGAAAAAAATGTGAAACTAATAGAAATAGTTCAAATGAATTTTTGACGTCTATAGCCGTCAATGGCAGTGAATGAGTTGAAAGGTTCAACACCTTTTTTGGTTGTTTAATAAAGACAAAATGTTAGTTAAATAATGTACCATTTTATTTAGATTTCCAACAATAAAACATGTTGGCATTATTTAAAATATGATATCAAATACTAGTTAATAATTTAGCCAGAAGCCACTTACCAAGGTGAGCAGTTTTTCTTGAAACCAAGCCACGTACAGTGGACCTCCAAAACACATGTGGCACGTTCACAGCTTTTCTCCCATTCACACTCCCACACGTCACATAGCCTCCCCAAACCCCTCGCACCTCACTTCCGTGACTGACCTCAGCCCTCCCTTCACCCCACCCCAGACCATGTAGGCACACACAGACACTCACACGCATACTGCATGCACACACTCAGAGGAGAGGTTATTACAAATGTTTATGTGGCGATTTTAAAGCAAAATTAACTCAAACTAAAAATATTTTAACTTTTTGGAAAAACTTTATCATAATCTATGCAACTAAAGCCCTATAATATGGTACTATCTAATAGCCTACTTGCTTTTTCATCTTATTTGATTAGTTTCTTCTATTTAGCTCTATTCAGTATGAAGGAAAGGGGTGTGGCTGCTTTAAAAAAAAAATTTTTTAATCCTTTATCCTGATTGATTCAGTCTGCCTACTCATCATTTCTCAGGTTGGGCCTGTATTCTGCTTGTGGATCCCACCAAGCTGAGGTGGATGCCTACCTAAGTGACATCTACACAATCCTGGTCAAGTCATGTGACTCGATGTGACTCTGTGACAACCGTATTAAATGGTCTGCAGGGCTGACAAATGTCACAGATTAAGACATTGTCCAAAATATTTAACTTTTGAGGCCAACGAGTGTGCATTTAAAAAAAAACAGTATATCGCACCCTATGACTTCCACTTGGTCTTCATACTCTCTGAGAATTTCAGCAAGTTTATGACAGCAGGAATTTTTTGACTTATTAAGAGATCAGACAAACAAAAAGTGAAAAATCTGCTTATAAAAATCTGAGAGTCGCAGCATGTTAACGGTGCACATATAGAACTGGAAAAAACTCATAGGCCTCTTCATGCATTTGAGTTTTTGTCAAATGTTGGGAAATAATACCTCATGGGAAAACGGCCGACAATATTTTGGTTGCAGATAACATATCATGCAAACGCTTTCAAACCCTGCTGAAATCTCTCCATAAGAACACTTATTAAGTGCTGAAATATCGGTCCATGGTTTATTTTGGAGACAATGTCTAGATGTCTCTCAGGAGGAACATGACTCAATTGATGAACAATTGGTGTCCTTCAGAAGGACACACAGCCTAATAAGGCAGTATGTGACGGGCAAACCCAACCCTTGAGGCCCAAATTTTGGCCAGCTGCTCAGGAATCCTTTGTGATGTTATAGTATATGAAGTTCCCCACAGGCAGAGGTGAAAGTGCTGAAAGTGTCACATCATGTATTTGACATTGCTTGCAATGTGATTGCAATTTGATTATAAACAAACAAATGCCGTTAGTTTATCCATCGGATCACCATCCACACATATACAGAAAGAACTGTTCTTCTGACTCATTTAGTCCTCTCTCTCTCACTTCACTTTATCACCGACGTCCCTCTCCATGACTTCATCATGCCGGGGGGAAGCTCCTTATGGTTGTAGCGTCGTAAACGAATGACAGAAGTCCAATCGCGACAATATTTTTGGTTGAAAAGAACATGACAGCTAAAACACTGCAATAGTGTAAATGATTAGGCATGACGCAAAAACAACTAAGGGTGACTGAAATGTGAATGGCAAAGAACGTCATGGACAAAATGCTGAAAACAGCCCAAGACAGTTAGCACGATGCACGCAAACACTACATGATTATAAAAATGCTGGAACAGAAAAACTGTTGTAATAGGCTGCCGACTCAAAGCAGTACTTTTTAAATATTGTCAGCGTTAACAAGTTATTCGAACGAACAAAAAGTTGGCTTTTCTAACATTTCATTACTCACTGTCCTAAATTGTACATTGCTGTCCCTTCCTGTTTTGGCTGTCATGGCGTCTGTTTCAAGGACACTTTGAACAAAAGGGAGTCCCCCGAAGCTGTCTGTTTCCTGACCTCATTCTACAGAAGTTCAGCTTGGAATTAATTACATTATTTCATCGACATACAATTAGAAGAATATGCAAAAGGATTCATATTTAAAAATGATTATATCTATTTTCAATTAACAACTCTCTTTAACAGAGAACCTTACCTCACTTGCCTGGCTGACAAACAGGATGCCACAGTTGTGCCTTTTAGCGCATCAGCTCATGATGATGAAGGATTTAGAGAGATGATTCCCCAGCTGAAATAAAAGATGGCCTTGCCCGCGTTTCACCACTTCCTGACCGGAATGTGAGATTCTACCTCTTTGCTTCCTCTTCGAGCTGGTATGGTGTCCACTTTGAAGGTCATTTGGACACAGAGCCTCCCAGAGGTATTCGTTTCCTGGCTAAAAACAAATGAAAGTCCAGACTATGTCTCTCTTTGAACATGCATTGTGCTTATTTTATATGAGTTAGTTGACGTTTGCATTCCCATCACTCCCAGTCATGATGATTTCATGATTTTTTTTTTTAATTATACAATCCATACTATTAGAGACAAAATTTATTACTTCCTCTCATCAATTTCAAAGTTAACTTCACTCATGCAAACTGTACTTTGGGATTTAATTAAAATGTGTTACACATAAAAGTTAAATACAAATTTTGTGGCTGCAACTAATAATTATTTTGTTGATGTATAACCCCCCCCCCCCCCCCCGCCCCACGTTAATTTATATTCTTTTATTCAAAAACAGGGCATTATTTCAAACTGAAACTGATAAATTTTGATTCAGTTATTGGTTTGTTCTGTAATGTGGGAAATTAGGCAAAAAATGTTCATTGGTCATTATTTTTCAAAGTAAAAGAAAATGTTTTATTTTGATTTAGCACAAAGATAATCAGTTTGCTTTCATGGAGGAACACAAAAATTGGAGAACATTTACTGATGAGAAACTGAAATTCTGAGGATTGGAACAATTTTATATATATATATATATATATATATATACATAAAAGGTATCTAAATGACTTAAATTAATCATTTTGCTTACCAAAAATAATTGTAGATTAATTTTCTAATTGATTACTTGTCATTTAATCAGTACTTGTTGCACGTCTAGAAAAACTCAAAAATAAATCTAAATAAAGTACATTTAAATGCCAATGTATTGTACTTAAAAGTTAAATAAAACTGCTCTTACCAAAGGTACTATTTTAAGTTGAGGCCATTGCATCTTTTGGGACCCTAAATCAAAGGCCCTGGTGGCTCGATCCAGCCCACCGCAACACTTAATGCGGCCCCCTAAAGCAATTAAAGTGTCTACTTGGGATTTCTTGCTAAATGTGTATTTATTGCAGTTTTTCTAAACTTTAACAGACATTACAAACTTGTTTTTTTTTCTCCAACAAATCTCTTCTTTGGAAGTGAAAAATAGTTGTACACTTCATATTGCAGATGAATCAATCAATCAATCATATTTGTGTGCCACAATTTTTCATGACTTCTGAAAAATTCAAATTCAATTAATTGTTAACAATATGTAACAACCAATTGCAAATATGCAATTGTGTATATTAAATATGGCGAGGTGACTCTTATATGGTATTCAGTCATAAGGGCCTACAGGGGAATATCATACTTATGACGTTGAGGACAGCGCCCTCCATAGGCGCATATTATATTTTTGGTGTTTTTGTTTTTTTGTTCATGGTCTATCAAATCAAATTAAATTTTATTTATATAACACTTTTCATACATTCAAATGCAACACAAAGTTCTTTACATAGATTTATTTTCAAAGCAACAAGTATACAGAAACCAACATCTCCCACCAGCACATGAGTGCTGAGTGACAGTGTGGACAGTGTGGACAACCATACCCTAAAAGCAGATTTTGAAAAATAAATCAAAGAACACAACTTGGCTTAAGGGACCACCGTTACTTGGGTGTTTTTTTTGTCTTGTTTTTTTTTTTTTTAACAGTATTTTACATACTTTAAATACCTGATGATGTTGGCACTTGGCTTTTCCTGCTACAAATAAAAGATAAAAGTTTATTCGCTGATAAGTAATGTCATCTTGGTAAAGTTTGATCATATCAATCAAGTGTAAAATAAAGTAATTACAATTACTTTATTTTACACTTGATTGATAAGAATGATCAAACAATATATTGTTAATGGTAAACATAAAAACGTAAAATTGTCTTACCATTGGATAGAAAGTGACTCAAAAGTGACTGGACTTTTCTGGTGTAAAATGTACCCCGATTATTATTTTTTCCCTTTTAATGGAACATATTACTGCCACGCTATAATGAAGCAGCCAAACAAGGTGTGAGCAGTTTTTGTATGCCACGATAAGTTTCCTATAGTAGCCATCCCTCTTTTCCTCTTTTCCATGTAGTTAATCTTTCAATGCTCTTGAACTATAATGAAGTCTGAAGACTTTAGCTAATCACATGAGATATGCAAATGCAGACATCTCATATGATGTCCTGACTGGCAAATTTAAGGCATCACTTGAAAAGTTTGCTAATTAACTGCGTTTTTTGTACTTTACCTTAGAAACTTCCTGTGGCTCATTAATAATTGGCATTCACAGCCATGGCGTATTATTGCAACTCCACTTGACAATATTTTCAAACACACAAATACTTAAAGTTGCTCCGATTAAGCCTACCATGTGTCTGAGAGATTAAGTTGTGCATCACTCAAGGGGGACGTACCATCTGTGCGAGGGCGGACCAGGGAACAAACACATACAATGTGGCTGTGTTCTTAAATCAATTCAATCATTTGATTGTAATCCACTGTAATCAACTCTGCAGGGAAGAACGCAGTGAAAAGGGCTAAAACACACACAAACAAGTTCTTGGCTTAACTATGGTTTTAGGAGGCGTCATGTTCACTTGTGTTAATGTAGGAGTGAATTTTCTAATGCCTGTTGGAGAATCTCAGCCTTTCTTGGTTTCCCCAAAAACCAAAAAAACTGAAATATATCAAACGAAGAACGTAGAGATGTTAGTTAGCTTCTAAAAAACTGTAAAAGGACTGAAATTCATCTGAGCACTGAGTAATGCACAGAGAAGAATATAGAACAACCCATTGGGCTATAAAAAATATAAAACAAAACTTAAATTTAAGAAACAAATATGTACGGAAGAGGATTAAGGCCAGTGAAGAAAGAGAAAAAAAGTTTGGCAGGATTCTCACTTTAAATTCAGAATTCTCACTTTAAAGTCATAATCCTTACTTCAATCTCAGAATTCTAACTTTAAAGTGAGAATTCTGCCTTTAATCTAAGAATTCTGACTTTTAAATCAGAATTTTCACTTTATTCTCAGAATTCTGAAAATAGTCAGAATTCTGATTTTAGTGCTACTATTATTTTCACTTTAAAGTCAGAATTCTGAGAATAAAGTCAAACTTCTGACTTTAAAGTGAGAATTCTGAGAATAAATTGAGAATCCTGCACCCCCCCCCCCCCCAAAAAAAAAAAATCCGTAATAATGCAAAAGTTATTCTCAAGTGAATGACGTGACAGAGATTGGAGGGAGGGAAAAGGGATCAAGGGATATGTGGGACCAAAAGACATGATGAGAGGGAGGGATACAGACAGAATGAGCGATAGCTGTGGGAACACAGAGAGAGAAAGAGGATGAGGTGGGAAAGAGGAATGATTTTGTGATTTAGTTGGACAGACCTCCAAAAAGAAGAAAAATTGACCTGGACAATTTTTTTTTTGGACCCAATCTAAGCAGTAGCCACCGCAAGGGACACAGCAGGTTTGTTTGACGTAACAGGTTATCTCTTATCAGTTGTAGCCCAGGATGTTGATTAGTGTTGTGTAATTTCTGGAATAGAGGAATAATTTATTGAGCTCCGTATTTGTTTTGTGCTGTCTTGATTCAAGGAGCAAAGAGCAGGAAAAAAAACACACACATTTGTTATTACATGTGGCGCGCTGTGAGTCTTGAATGTTGTTATAAATTGTGAAAGTTAAAGTTGGAGCAACATAAAACTAAACCATAAATTGAATGAATAATAATAATACATTTATTTTGTATAGCGCTTTTCAAGGTATTCACGGGAACGGGTGTGGGTGAGGAGGCGGGCAGCAGAGTTTTGGATGAATTGTAGCTTATTAAGGGTTTTGGATGGTATGCCGTAAAGAGTGCTATTGCAGTAGTCAATTCTGGATGCATTGAAAGCATGGATCAGGGTTTCAGCAGCAGAGAAGGTGAGTGAAGAGCGAAGTTGTGCTATATTTTTGAGATGGAAAAATGCTGTCTGGGTTTTTGCCTAATGTGAGGTTCAAACAAAAGAGTAGTGTCAAGAAGGATGCCAAGATTCCAGATGAGTGGGGATGGAGTGCGGATATTGTCATCGAAATTAATGCAGAAACTTTGAGTGAATTTAGTGAGGTTTTTTGGACCATTGAGGATTATGTCGGTTTTGTCCCTGTTGAGTTTGAGAAAATTGTGTTTCATCCAGGTTTTTATATCAGTTAGACAGTGGGTATGGTATTGGAGTTTATGGATGTGATGGAGATGTAAAGCTGTATGTCATCGGCGTAGCAGTGGAAACAAAGGCCATGGCGACGGATGATGTTGTCAAGGGGGAGATTGTAGATAATGAAAAGGAGGGGACCAAGCACCGAACCTTGGGGAACACCCTGCGATGGAGGAGGAGGAGCGATTGATGTGAATGAACTGTTGTCTGTTTGTGAGGTAGGACTGAAACCAAGACAGAGCGGAACCAATGATTTTAAAATCAGTCTTGAGATGGGACAGGAGGATAGAGTGGCTGATGGTGTCGAATGCAGCGGTGAGGTCCAGAAGGATGAGGATGCTAAAATGGCCGGAATCGGAGGAGAGAAGAAGATCATTTCTGACCTTGAGCTGTTTTGGTGCTGTGTTCTGGACGAAAACCGGATTGGAACGGTTCATACAGACTATTGTAGTTGAGGTGGGTTTGAAGTTGTGCAGCTACGACACGCTCGAGGATTTCAAACAGAAAAGGAAGGATATAGGCCGGAAGTTTGCAGGGTCATCAGGGTCCAGACCAGGTTTCTTGAGTATTGGGATGATAGCTGCCAGCTTGAGAGACTGTGGAACGGAGCTAGAGATAAGTGAGGAATTGATGATTCTTGAGATCAAAGAAGAGATTATGGAAAGACAGGATTTGATGAGTGGAGAGGGAACAGGATCCAGGGAGCAGGTGGGAGTTTTGATGGCTCACAGAAGTTCCGGGAGTTGTACAGAGTGGATGGGCGTGAATTGAGAGAGCTGCTGTTTGGAGCTGGAGGGCGGTGACTCGGGAGGTGCAGTATGGGCAGAAGAAAGATCAAGGGAACTAACTGTAAATGGTGTTCATTTTGGACTTGATTGGAAATTATTGCATTTAGTCATGGTGAAAGATGAGGCGGTACTTTGGTTGGACTTTAGAAGTGTGTCGATTGTTGTGAAAAGAGATTTGGGGTTGCAGGAGCCAGAGTGAATGAGGTTGGAGTAGAAGTTGGACTGAGCAGAATTTAATGCATCTTTGTGTTGATGTATGAAGTCAATATAAGCTTGATGATGGACAGTTAATCTAGATTTTTTTGTACAGACTCTCAAGTTGTCACTTACCATGTTTCATTTTATGGAGCTCAGGGTGTACCAAAGGGCGGTGTGAGTGAAGGAGACCATTTTTGTTTTTATGGGTGCTATTTCATCAAGGCAGGAAGAGAGAATGTTGTTGTAGTGAGTAGCCAGTTCATGGGGGTCATCAGACAGAGGGGGAGGGGAGATGTCCAGTTTGGTGGTAAGAAGCGTGGAAAAAGCAGAAGAGTCGATGGATTAAAGATTTCTGAATGTTATTTCACGTTTCGTTTTGGTGGTAGTAATGGTAATGTTTATGTCCAATGTGATGGCCAGATGTTCCGACATGTGTAGGTTATGGCTAGCGAGGTTGTAGACCGTGAGACCAGTGGAGCAGACCAGATCCAGGATGTGACCTTGGGTGTGAGTGGGGAAGTTGACTTGCTGAGTGATGTCGAAAGAGTCGAGAAGATCCAGAAATTAATTCCACTGCTGGTTTGGAGTTATTATAGTCAATGTGAAAGTTAAAATCGCCAAGTCGAAGGGGTAGGGTAGACGATAAAATAGCACTTAACTGAGTCAAAAGGTCCATGAATTCTGAGAGGAAGAAAGAATTTGGTTTGGGAGGGCAGCAGTGACTAGGGGGGAGTGGCCAGACAATTTGAAGGCAGTGTATTCAAATGAGTAAATATTGAGAAGAGAAATGGGACTTACTTTAATGTGCTTTTTTTAGATGACTGCTCAACCACCACCCCGTCCATCAGAACTAGGTTTTCAATGTATGTGAATACAGGAGGTGTGGGCGAATTTATAGAGAAATAGTCCAACGGTTTGTGCCAGGTTTCAGTCAGACAGAGAAAATCCAGTTTGCTGTCAGTGATGAATTCATTTAGGATGAGGCCTTTGTTATTAAGTGAACGAATGTACTATTGAATAAAAACAGTAAATAATAACATTTCCATTACAGCTCATCATTTATGGACCTTCAGAGACATAAACAAAATGGCCACAATTCAAAACCATAAAGGAGCAAGGAAAGCAAAGTGCCCAATAGATACATTTAATTAAAATTACATATTTAGTTAGGTACATTCTTATTTACATTAAAAATGCAAACCCCAATTCCATTGACGATGGGGGTGTCAATTCCATGCCAAATTACCCCCTAAAAATGCTGAAAAGCTTTTGCTTCTGCCTACACACTCTTGGTTGTATATTTATGTATGGAATTTGTTTTTGTTCATGTTGATTTATTTTTTTTAATTTATCTTGTCAATGAACCAAATACATTTTCATTCAAGAAAAGAAATTTGGGTCAATCGGAGCAGGGTTTTGTCAGCTACGGCCCACCAAATTTTTATATTTTTGTGACAAAGGGTGTGGCCTTCCTTTGAACCCTTGTATCTCAGGAACTACTGGGACAAGCTTTACAAAACAGGTATTGTTGGAAAGGGAATTCAAGAAGGATTCCAAATCATTTATAAGATTGGTGCATATTTTAGTAACCTTTTGACCTTGAAATTGACCTGAAGATAATTTTTCATGAAATATAATCTCTCACATGTTCTGTAAAACCTATAAAAGTTTCAGAGGTAAATATCTTGTAATCTGTCTTTTTCTCTAGGCTTTTTCCAAAGGCGACCTGAAAAGAAGAGCAGGCAGTAGCAATTAAAACACACCCTTTATCAGCCATTGGTGAACATTTACCCTAATATCCATACATTGACTTGATCAACACTGAAAAGATCCAACTTTGTTGTGCATACCTACCAGCTAACCCAGTTTTTGATGCAATCTTTGCTCCACCCTTGAAATAACCAACAAGTGTAATGACCAGTGATGATCACATGGGAACATGCCACAATATTTCTGGTATGCTCCTGTTTGCTGTTGGACTACAGTTCCCCCAATCCCCGATGCCCTCAGCTCCAGTTTAGGAAAAACTGCAGGGTGATGATGTCCGCCATGACATCCTTAGAGGGCAGGACAAGGCTGAGGCACGGCAGGTCTCACGTTCAGCGTATTAAAAGAGGCTGGGTATGGAACCAGTTCTTTGTTCTGGAAGAATACATGGGCTCTGGACCACAGTACGTTGGTAAGGTATGGTAATAAGATCAACTTTTTTATTGTCAAACTCTATATATAGCAACATGGATTTATGTTTTCCTGATACTACTATTTATTTGATCATAAACATTAAAGTGAGGATATTTTGCATAAAAAAGTAAAAATTTAAATTTGTTCATAAATCACTTATTTAAAAAAACTGATTTTACGGATTAATATTTATTTTTGGAATATTTTCAGGGAGGGTTGCATTTTAATTAATCTAAGGCACTTGTTGCACTCTTGAGTTGCAACAAAAGTGCTATACAAATCAAATTTGTCTCATTGATTGAGCAATTCATACACTGTAAAAAAAAAACTACAGTTTTTTTCTGTATTTTGAAATGATCATTTAATTTACAAAAATAAACTCAGATTTTACATGTAAAATTTAAAATAACATGAAATCACTGCATCTGTAAAAACAACACATTTATTCTGTTCTTAAAAAAAAACTCCATTAGAAATACATACAGTATATTGATTGTTAAAATACGTTCACAAATGTATCGTAATTTCACAAATATTTGTGTTATTTAATGTAATGACAATAAATGTAAAAATCATCTTTAAAACCCCCCCAAAAAAGAAAAAAATATTTGCTGAGGAGAAATTAATAGTAAAAATTCATAATTTTACCATAATGTCTTTGTGACAGTGACAATTTTTTTGTAATGTCCTATAGATGGTAGCATTCATTGTATTAACATTTATTTTGAAAGTACATCTAATGAGATATACATTGTAAAAAAATGTTTTTTTTAAATCAACTGTATTTTTTCAGCAGCTTGGGCGCCAGAAAATTACTGTGAAATAACAGAAAATTACTCTCTCGTTAAAACTGCCCCAGCAATTTCCCATTATTAAAGTACAGTTTTTAACTGTAATTTTAATAAGATTGTAAGTAATATAACAATACAATATAACAGGGTTTGGTCCGCGTTGCCGGCAGTGTGTCAGATTTGTTCCCAGTGAGGGTTGGACTCCGCCAAGGATGCCCTTTGTCAACGATTCAACAAACTTTAATGGACAGAATTTCTAGGCGCATTCGAAGCATTGAGTGATCGGGTTTGGTGGCCTCGATTTACCGGTCGATCTACGTTCCTACCCTCACCAATGATCACGAGCTGTGGGCCGTGACCGAAAGAACAAGATCCCGGATACAAGCGGCCGAAATGAGTTTCCTCCGTAGGGTGTCCTGGCTCTTCCTTAGAGATAGGGTGAGAAGCTCGGTCATCCGGGACGGATTATATAGCTGATAGTATAGCTGCTACTCCTCCTCGTTGAGAGGAACCAGCTGAGGTGGCTTGGGCATCTGGTTCTGATGCCTCCTGGACGCCTCCCTGGAGAGGTGTTCCGGGCTTGTTCCACCGGCGGGATGACCCCGACACGTTGGAGAGACTATGTCTCGCAGCTGGTCTGGGAACGCCTTGGGATCCTGTCGGAGGAGCTGGTCGAAGTGGCTGGGGAGAGGGAAGTATGGGCTTTCCTCCTAAAGCTGCTGCCCCCGCAACCTGACCCCGGATAAGCGGTAGTAAATGGAATATAACAGGGGAAAGCTTAAAAGGGTAAATAATATGCAAAGCAAACAATTGGATCTACGGATGCTGCCTCTGCTGAGGCTTCAGCACAACCAAGTATACGTCTAAAATTGTAAACAGCCGTGGATCAGTGGTAGAGTGACTGTCTGGTATCCCTGAGGTTGTGGGTTTGATCCCCTTTGTGAACAGGTTGAAGTGTCCTTGAGCAAAAAACTCCTAATGCTGTGCCATAAGAAAGTGAATGACTCATTAAAATGTAAAGCAGTTTGAGAACCTTATAAGGGGGAAAAATGCTATATGAATGATCTACTTTAACAGAAAAGCTGTTGCACTTTGAAACCCAATATTTAGTTTTTCAACAGTTTTTGGCCGTTTTTTGAAAGATTAATCACATTAATTTTTTTGTCATATAGTGTTATATTACATACAATCTTGTTAAAATTACAGTTAAATCGGTACTTTAATTATGGTAAAAAAGAACCTTTACGAAAAGGTAATTTTGTGTTATTTCACAGTATTTTCTGGCACCCCAAGTGCTGGAAAATTAACGTTTTTTTTTTATTGTGAAAGTAATTTTCTGTTATTTTACAGTATTTTTCGGGAGCCCCAGCTGCCGGAAAATTATGTTTTTTTTTGTTTTTTTTCACAGTATGTATATGTAAAGTTTTTGCATTTAGTACAGTGCTTCTCGATTATTTTTGTTATGCTAATCCCCCCCCCCCCACACACACACACAAAAAAGAAGAAAAGATTGCCATCTACTGTAGTACTAGTTGATATGCAATTACCACGTACACTTTATTGTATTATGACAAAAAAAAAATCACAATCTTGTGTGTGCGTATAAAAATATATAAAAAAGTACATTTTCCTGTGCAAGCAGCATTTTTGACAAGCTTGCTAATACTGAAGACAGACACTGTGGAGATGAAATCAGTATGTATAACTAAATGCATTATACCATCTCTGCATTTTGTTCTTTCAGCTCCACACAGATATGGACCAAGGTGACAGTACAGTTAAGTACACTCTTTCCGGAGAAGGAGCTGGTTCTATCTTCACAATTGATCAAATTACAGGAGACATACATGTTGTGGTGACGCTAGACAGGTCAGTATTGCTAGTACAGTACTTGTTTGGGTTGCGAGATATGGCTGAGAAGCGTATCACGATAAAAGTATTTCATTGCATATTAGTCATTTAACCTGTTTAGCCTCCGCCACTGCGTGCATGTGCTAAAGAAAAAAGAAAACATGGAATTTTGATGAGCTTATGGTTAAATGTGCATATAAAGCTGAGTCTATTTTTTCTGTCAATGTGACAGTTCACGCTCCAAATTTGTAATGGCACAAACTACCGCCACTTTTTTTCTTTCATTTGTTACCAGCCATGTTTACAGTTTACAGTACAGGGTCGTTATAGAATGGCTAAAACAATATATTGAATGCTGCCAAATAGTTTTGCACACAACTGTTTCCAAAGTGAAATGACAATGTAGTTATAACTAGCACAGCGTTTTTTTTTCCATATTTTTTTCAGTAAGTGATTGTGTTTCTCTTATGTGGCAGAGAAGAAAAGTCCTTCTACATACTCAAAGCCCAAGCCGTAGATGTCAGAACAGGTCTTCCTCTGGAACCCGAGTCAGAGTTCATTGTCAAGGTGCAGGACATCAATGACAATGAACCTCAATTTCCAGATGGACCATACACTGCTGTTGTCCCTGAGATGTCCGCAACAGGTACTGCAAATAATTTTCCTACAATTCCAAAAACAGAAAACAAATTGGGGTATCAGTTATTAAAGACTTTTTCCAGGATCATCTATAGATTATATACATTAACACATATACATTGATACAACACAATACTCTTTGTGTAAGATTCACTTGTTGTGCTTGAACAGGGATGAAATTGAATTTAACAGAAACATAAGCACGCGTGCAAAGCCTGACTTAGTGGCCCATCTGTCTGCCAAATGCTATTACTACTATGAGGTAATTTAACAATCATGGTCTTTAGATCTAAAGCTGTTAATACGTTGGGACTAGTGCAAAGTTTTGTCTTTTACAGTTGGTTAGCAAAGCTTGATTGGTATTCAGTAAATTTGTCATCTCAAATGATTTAGTCAATACATTCATTATAAGTTTAGATTAAGACCTGACTTTATTTTCAAGAACAAATTTGCCTTCAAAATCTGTTTTAAGTAAAAACTAAAGTACAGTACGCGTAGTATGGGAGGCTTCACTTTTGTAAATTTGCTTTATCACATTGTTTGTCTAGGGACATTTGTGACGCAGGTCACTGCAACAGATGCAGATGACCCAACATATGGTAACAGTGCAAAAATTGTCTACAGCATCCTTCATGGACAGCCATTCTTTTCTGTGGACGCCAAGTCAGGTGAGATACTTAAGGTTTTGCATTGTTGTTTTTGAATAATCACATATCATTTTTGTTTGTTTTTCTAGAAGGGACATTTTAATGATAGGTAGGCTACAAATAAAAACTAGGCTACACTTTATTTGCTTTAGTGGATTCCTTGATTTCCTAAATAAATTCATGTGGCAGGGAAGTACCTGCAGCTCTCCTCACACTTAATTTCAATGAATGTTTTTTGGAAAACTGCCAGGGAAGTTTTACAATCCAACAAGTAAAATGTGTTTCTGACACAAATGCCAGCAGATGGACCCACACAGTGTTAATCTGGATTGCCTTGAGTGACAATTGTAAATGTATCACTTGTGTCTGAGAAAAGATTAGTGGGTTACCAGCTGCTATGGAGGAAGAACGCTTAAAACTTTACATAGATCCAAGGCCTGCAATAGGAAAAGAATATGTTGCTGGAAAACATCAAGCTGTACTACAAAACATACATAGCAACTCAGTGACCGCACTTGTATATTTAATCTTAACATTGTTCATCTTTCAGATATTCACATCTGAATCCATTTATATAGTTTAAAATAAATCCATTATTACTGTAATGAAATCCTACACAAGTAAATGCATTGCTTTTCCTCCAGGAGTGATCAGGACAGCTTTAGCCAACATGGACCGTGAAGTGAAGGAGGAGTATCAGGTTATAATCCAAGCCAAGGATATGGGCGGCCATCTGGGGGGACTTGCCTCCACCACTACAATCAACATCACACTCGGAGACGTCAATGACAACCCACCCCGTTTTGATAAGAGTGACTGCAACTTCTTTCCAATAAAATCAATCATAAATTCAGTACTTGAATCTTCATCCTTTTAAATCATCTAATTGTCTGTCTATGATCCGTAGGTATTTTTTATCTTCAGGTTCCTGAAAACGCGTTACTGGGTTCAGTTGTGGGCCGGATTCTGGCCGATGATCTAGACATTGGCAGAAATGCAAAAGTGGATTATTCCATTGTAGCTGGGGATGGCAGCACCATGTTTGACATCATCCCTAATGCTCAAAGTCAAGAGGGTGTTGTTGTCTTAACAAAGGTACTGTAATTCATTACTAATTTGCTTTTTTTTATTTTTATAGTTGTTTTACAGTATATAACCTTTTTTTGAAATTTTTTTTTTATTTTTATCAATGACCCATGTGTAGTTTTGATAAATACTTAGATTAGATTATGTGACCCTTTTGACTAAATAAAGACTGTAAATGTAGTGCGCTCTTATTTAAAATAAATGTAAGCCTTGTGTTTAATTTACCGTAGCTGCTATGCCCACCATTTAGATGTTCAGCTAAAAATGTGAATTCTTTTTCATAATAATAATAATGATGCATCAGTTTTATACATATAGTGTTTTTCGAAACACTCAAAGACGCTTTACAATGGAATGGATACATTATTATTTATTGGTGGTGGAAGCGTGGCTGCCAGAATGCGCCTACGGCCACGCCGACCACCACCAAACATTCGCACCTTCCATACATCAGTGTGAGTAGAATAATCGTTATTGTACGACCTTATCAAAATTGCTTCCCATGCGGAACAATATTTAAATGATTTCAAAAAACATTTGTTTCTAAAATGTTATTAGATAAATTGTTCATTAAAATTTTTGAACTATATCCATTTTATATAAATGCATTTTTAGTGGAGATGGAGTGATTCTGAACTCGACTCAGCACGTCGTGACTCGGTGGGAAGAGTACTTCGAAGACCTCCTCAATTCCACTGACACGTCTTCCTCTGAGGAAGCAGAGTCTGGACCCTCTGAGGTGGGCTCTCCTATCTCTGGGGTTGAAGTCACCGTGGTTGGAAAGCTCCTCGGTGGCAGAGCCCCAGAGTTGGATGAGAGCTGCCCGGAGTTCCCAAAGGCTCTGGATGTCGTGGGGCTGTCCTGGTTGACATGCCTCTACAACATCGCATGGACATCGGGGACAGTGCCTCTGGATTGGCAGACCGGGGTGGTGGTCCCCCTTTTTAAGAAGGGGGACCGCAGGGTGTGTTCCAACTATAGAGGGATCACACTCCTCAGCCTCCCTGGTAAGATCTATTCAGGGGTGCTGGAGAGGAGGGTCCGTCGGGAAGTCGAATCTCGGATTCAGGAGGAGCAGTGTGGTTTTCCAGCTCTACATCCTCGGCAGGATCCTCGAGGGTGCATGGGAGTTTGCCCAATCAGTCTACATGTGTTTTGTAGATTTGGAGAAGGTGTTCAACCGTGTTCCTCGGGGAGCCCTGTGGAGGGTGCTTCGGGAGTACGGGGAACAGAGCCCCCTGATACGGACTGTCCGGACCCTGTACGACCAGTGTCAGAGTTTGGTCCTCATTGGCGGCAGTAAGTCGGATTTGTTTCTAGTGAGGGTTGGACTCGTTTCTGGTCATAACTTTTATGGACAGAATTTCTAGGCGTTGAACAGGTCCGGTTTGGTGACCTCAACATTGCATCTCTGCTTTTTGCAGATGATGTGGTGCTGTTGGCTTCATCAAGCTGTGATCTTCAACTCTCACTGGAGCGGTTCGCGGCCCAGTGTGAAGCGGTTGGGATGAAAATCAGCACCTCCAAATCTGAGACCATGGTCCTCAGTCGGAAAAGGGTGGTGTGCCCTCTCCGGGTCGGGGATGAGATCCTGCCTCAAGAGAAGGAGTTCCAGTATCTTGGTGTCTTGTTCGCGAGTGAGGGCAGGATGGAGTGGGAGATCGACAGGTGGATCCGTGCAGCGTCTGCAGTGATGCGGACTCTGTATCAGTCCGTTGTGGTAAAGAAGGAGCTGAGCCGAAAGGCAAAGCTCTCGATTTACCTGTCGATCTACGTTCCTACCCTCACCTATGATCACAAGCTGTGGGTCGTGACCAAATGAAGGGTGTCCGGGCTCTCTTTTAGAGATCGGATGAGAAGTTCGGTCATCCAGGAGGGACTCGGAGTATAGCTGCTGCTCCTCCACATTGAGAGGAGCCAGCTGAGGTGGCTCTGGCATCTGGTTCTGATGCCTCCTGGACGCCTGCCTGGAGAGGTGTTCCGGGAATGTCCCAACGGCGGGATGCCCTGGGGGCGAGCCAGGACACGCTGGAGTGACTATGTCTCTCGGCTGGCCTGGGAACACCTTGGGATCCCGTCGGAGGAGCTGGTTGAAGTTGCTGGCGAGAGGGAAGTCTGGGCTTCCCTGCTAAAGTTGCTGCCCCCGTGACCCTATCTCGGATAAGCGGTAGAAGATGGATAGTTAGATCCATTTTATTCACATTCATTTGCATTGACTGGATACAGTTGTGCTTGAAAGTTTAATGCCCATATAATCCAAAATAATGTGGCAAATCTTATATTTCCAAAGGCTGAAGTTGACATGAGTAGAAATGTGCATGTGATTTTTGGTGACAATTCATACCATTTTTGTGTCATTAAGTGACTTTTGTACATTTACAGTTGTACTCATAAGTTTACCCTTGGGGTGTGTAAACGTTCAAGCACAACTGTACATGTTAAATATGTTATAGAATGCAATTACTTGTCAGTTTATGTAACATTATCTGTTTCTCATGACGTTTCAGGCTCTGGACTATGAAACAAAGGAGTCCTACACTTTCAACATCGAAGCTTCTAATGTACAGTTGGATCCCCGTTTTCTGCACTTGGGACCCTTTAGTGATTCCGCTACCGTCAAGGTGAACGTCTTGGACATGGAAGAGCCTCCAGTCTTTACGGAATCGTATTACTCTATGGACGCATATGAAGACACTCCATCAGGATCCACCATTGGCTCTGTTACAGCTCATGACCTTGATGCCAGTAGCAGTGCAGTCAGGTAAAACTAGTGTGGTTTATAAATACTGAGTTATTTAGGTAAGAATTATTTATTGGAAGGCCACATTTCATAAATGGAATGCTTTGGAAATAGAAGAGTGCCTTACAAGATGATTGTTGATGCCCAACTTGTTTAGTGTGTTTTAGCCAAGCATGACATGATCTGATTGATTTTTTTTTTTTAGTACGATGCAAAGCTCTCCATTCATTTGTCATCAAGAATCCTACTAACTAAAAACATAGACAAATACGGCATTCCACAGATTTTATTTATTTATTTATTTATTTATTAACAGTAGGTGGTTGGTTGAGGTCTGTGTTTTACTGTCTGAAAATCAAGTCTTTATAGCATTGCTAAATCAAATGTATGTTGACCTAAGACCTTTGGACAATACTGCATGTTAACTTAACAATATAAATTATTCCTACGGAAATATTTGAAATAATTGTGTAATTATTTTTGTTGTCAATGTCTGTTCCTTGTCCCTCACCTAAGCTTTGTCTGCCATTTTGCCCTGATTTCTGCAGATATTCACTCAAATGGCATAAAGAGTATGACAGCTATTTTGACATTGACAGCATTGATGGCAGCATTTCCTTGAATGAATACTTGGACAGAGAGGAAGCATTTCAGCACAACATCACTGTGGTAGCAACTAAAGTCTGTGAGTAATCATTATTAGGCAGAACTATAAATGTTTGTGTTGCTGCTACAGTGGGTGATTAAACTGATATGAGAATTTCCACATAAAACGTCATCCCAACCTCAATGCTTTTAAACTCTAAATGACTTCTTTGAGGGTAGGATGAACAGGAATGGCTGGAAATATGAAAGACGGGTGCCAGAAAAAGACACTGGAACACAGGAACTCATGTGAATTTTTTCACGAGTGCCTTCTTTGATCTAGTGACAATAGCTTTGTGCTACAAATTGCATTACTGTAATTAGCAGGATATGAAAAGACCAGAGAACAAATGTTCTGTTTTTAACCTTAAGTGTATGTGAAACTAGTGTGGCAAGGCGGAAGATTTGCATGTTTTTGAATATTTATGTGTGAGAACTGCTTGTACGGCAGCATTTCTGATCATTACAAAAAGTTGATTGTGCACAATTTTAATCACGCTTTTATTGATGGTTTTGTGTTGACCATTTTCAGTAAACCCTTTGCTGTCCACCAAAGTGGTAGTGACCGTCAACGTCCTGGATGTGAACGAGTTCCCTCCTAAACTGGTGTTTCCATCAGATACATTTGTCTGTGAAACTTCCAAAGCTGGACAGGTAAACTGTCAGGTATCTTGAGGTATCTTCTGCTTTGAGTCGTAATGCAATGGTGTCATGATCAAACCATTCAGTATAAAGTTGCATTCCAACAAACAGAGACCTGCACAAACACTTTACATACACAAATACAAATATCGGCATTTAGAGCATTTATTTGCAGAAAATGATAAATGGACAAAATATCAAAAAAGGTTCCATGATACTATCCCAAATTGATGGATATACAGTACAGTGGATATGAAAAGTCTACACCCCCCTATTAAAATGCCAGGTGTTTGTGATATCAAAATAATACCCTCCTTTCAAAACCTTTTCCACCATTGTGACTTATAAATCTGTACAACTCAATTTTTAAACAAAATAGGTGGCCCACAGTCAACTGGGCTTGGTTCCAGCTTGCCTTATAATCGATCATTTGTTGTTATCATCTCCTGTATACAGGTGATTCAAATAGTCAGTGCTGTGGACTTGGACCTTCCGCCTATCACTCAAAGGTTTTTCTTCAAGACCCCAAAGGATATTCGCAACAGAAAGTTCACTGTTCGAGATTATGGAAGTAAGAAATGTCTCATTCAACCTCAGTGATGACGTGTGTCTACTCAGTGATTCAAATGTGATGGATAAGTAGTGAGTGTATACACAGTATAGACTGTGCTCTAGTCTAACGTAATCAAACCAGATCATATTTCACAGATGATCAAGAATAACTGTCAGTGAAGTGTTTTTTTTTTCTCTAATTTGACATGCCATGTTTTTTCAGACAACACAGCTGGTATAGTGACGCGACGCTCTGGCATCCAGCATGGGTTACACGACATATATGTCCTCCCTGTTGTGGTTGAAGATAGCGGTTACCCTGTTCGGAGTAGTACATCGACGCTCACTATCCGAGTGTGCTTGTGTGGGACAGAAGGCTCGCTGCTTACTTGTTCTGCTGAAGCAATCTTCCTGCCCATGCGTCTCAGCACTGGAACTGCAATGGCTATTCTGCTGTGTGTAGTTCTCTTAATTGGTACGTTCTTTTCTTTTGTTATCAATTACTGTACATAATTAACCCACAATATAGCCTATAATGTGTATGTTGTTAGTTTTTTGTACACTGCTAACTTAAGCTAGCTATATTATTAATAATGAAAATATGAAGGACAGAGCAGGTAGGTGAGGAATATATGCAAGGGCGCACATATGGTGGTCTATTGCGCATGCGCACTGAAAAAATGAAAAGCACACCGGATTTACTCCAAAATGAAAGCAGACATGAGAACATGAAAGACAGGACTGAAAATCGGAAATTTCACCTAAAGGATGTGACCTAAGAATGCTGAAACGGGGCAAAAATTACATCTAACCACTGCTGACAAAGAATAATACAATTATTGTATAGTTTGGCTTGTATAGTTGTCGATAAGCATGTTGATAATCCCCAAGACATTTGGGAAAATATTCTGTGGACTGACAAGCCAAATTTACCCTTTTTGGAAGCTAGTTCCAAAATTCTGCTGTATTCTGGCAAGCACAAGGTTGGTGGTTATGTATCGGGACATCTTTATAAATTTTGGCGTGGCCAAGTCAAAAGCCAGACTTAAAGTACGTATTGTATATCCAATTGAGATGATGTGTGTGTGCAATTATTCATATTCAAAATCCCTTCAATATGACTGATTTAAAAAAAATCTATGAAGAAGAGCAGACCAGAATTCTCCCATATACACTTATCCACAACTATTCAATAGGTTACGTAGTTCACATAAGGTTGCATTTTTTTTTAAATTACTAAATCACCATTTAGAAACTGCATTTTATGCTACATTACATATTTGCTCAAAGATAGACACAAATTAAAAAAAATCTTACAATTGTCCCTCCTTCCCATTTCTGCCGTCTCCTGCCCAAAGTGAGCTGGGATAGGCTACAGCACACCAGCAATCCTGATGAGTACAAGTGGCATAGGAGATTCTTATGTAACATGCACACACATCTCTCTCTCTCTCTCTCTCTCTTGGCGGGTTCACACACAGCAAAGCACATTGTGCAAGTAGCAATAAAAAAAAAAAGTAAATCGTAAACTCATTCATCCCTACTTGGTATGTCACATTCCTGTTTTGTACACAGTATCCATTGGTACTCTAGTCTATTTCATTGTTCAAATGTACTATCGAGTGTGTATATTACACTACCATTTTATTATTGTCCCCAAAGAGATAATTATGTGCTTTAAAGGTCTCCTGGTCCTCCTAAAGTTCACAACTAGTTCCTCAGCTTTTGTAGTTTTCAGCTCTCTGTACTCCAGTAAAAATAGATTACTCTGCTTTTAAATTTGATACGCCACCGAGAAGATGTCCGCAACCCTGCCAAATTTGAAAATAATAATACAATTTAGAAAAAGGCCGTGTATAAAAAAAAAGGAATGAGATTTTATTTGGTAAAAATCATGCCCTCCTCTCTACTTTCAAATACTGTGGGCGTCTTGTTGAATATGCGAAAACCACACCCCGCTGAAATGTTGACTGTCAATCAAACACCACACACCTCTCTTATTCCTACGTTTCCTAAAATGTTTAAGCGTCTAACACATTCTCCATGATGATATATGGAAAAGAGTTCTTGATTTGCGTCTATCAATGCAATGAAGGAGTGATGGTAAAAGGAAGCTTCACGAACCACTTGCAATATATTTTTACTCCTCAAGATGGGCTGGAAATGTAATCAATTTCCATTGCATCTTTAAACCAAGAGCACTATCGAGAGGAGTACAACTATATTGCAAGTGGTTTATGAAGCTTCATTTTCACATCACTACAATAGAGAGCTCTCTACTTGTTAAATCACCACTATTACTATTTCATGCATATCCATTAAACTCAGACAATTCATGTACAAATTGTCCTTTCATTACAACAATATCGTCATTGCCATGTGAAAAACACTTCTTTTTTTTTTTTTACAAGTTTGTGTTTTTGGGATGAAACTAAATGCAAACATCCCCAAAACGTAAAAATGTAAAAATTGTGCAAAAAAAATGGACATAAGTGTTTTTCACATAGCAGCGACGATGTTCAATTACATTATTGTACTTATTCTACAGTATCAGTGTACAGGGCACGTGTAATCTGTTACGAAAGCAAATTACACGCAGAGAAAAGAGTAAAACAAAGCAAAATAAAATTGTTCACTTTTTCTTTATTTTGCAGTTATTCTCGTACTCTATATTGGTCGAAGACACCACAAAGACAAAAAGGCTGTCATCACGTCCAAAGAAGATATCCGTGATACCGTCATACATTATGATGATGAGGGTGGCGGTGAGCAAGATACTCACGCCTTTGATTTTGGCACCCTGTGTAACACGCACTCACAACATGTGCTCACTAACAGCCTCAACTCCAAGAAGGACAGAAACAGCTACGGTCATGGGGTTCTGTTGCATCTTAGGACTCGCAATGATGAAGTCAAGTCACCAGACATCCATCAGCAAACCGCCAGCATTATCTCCCCTGTTAATAGCCAGTTGCTTGTTCCCTGTTGCAGAGTGACTCAAGGTAAATCAGAAATAATCCGAGAGTTTGTTGAAGAGCGTGTGGGGGAGAGCCGGAAGAGTTATGTCGTATCAGCATATGACTCTCTCGCCACTTTTGCATCTGAAGATCATCGCTCTGTGGCAGGCTCCCTTTGTTCTATAGCCGAGTCATGGGTAATGGATGATTTAGGAGATTTGAGCTCTCTTGGGGATTGGGGGCAGTCATTCAAATCATTAGCTAGCATCTTTGGGAGACAGGCCCCGACTGTGTCTGAAGAAAGCTGAGTTGGGTAGTTGAGATCATTTGACATTTTGGTGGGACTATTATTTCTTTTTACAGGCACACATTCTAATTACATCTATTTAAAGTAAGGTAGATGGGGTATGAAGACATTTAATATTTTCAATTTGATGTTTTACTGTTTTTGAGTTTACTTATAGGCATATCAATGTGATATAATCATGAGTGTTTAAAATAATACAGTGGAGTAATGATTTTGTGAACTTTATTTTATCCTCTCACCCTCAAAGCTATTGAAGATAGGAATGTGCATGATGTTATTTAGAGCCTTTTGGCATTGGAGTCTAAAAGTCTGGGGTTAGATCCTAATTGCATTTTTCCCCCAGTCAAGAAGGGGAACTGTATGTAAATGTCTGTTTACTAATAAGATTACACCTTTGGCCAACCTGGAATCAACATGTCTGTATGTAAACTTCTGCTTACTAATAACATCACGTCTGCTTGCTAATAACATCACACATTTGGTCACTAGGAGTTGACATGTCTGCCCTTTGTTCAATCAAGAGCCGGGAGGAGGAACCTTTTATCTTTTTTGTATAAATGAGTCGATGTTTTGTAAATTGTGACACACTTGGGGGGATCCACGTTGCATTCTGATGTGGTGTCCTGACTGTGTCTTTAGAGGCCTCTAAATAAATTCTTGCAAGAAAACTTCTTCATCAGATCCTGAATACAATTATTTTGGACACGCAAAGATTACACTTAAAATAGTAATCAAAATATTCCTTCAGGTATTAGTTAGCAAGAAAAAGATTAGCTTGATTCAAAATGCTTCCAATGAGACATAACAAAATAGAGCGCAGTAGCTATTTGTTAGCTTCAACAAGCAATAAGCTGTACCTTAAGGACTTCCAAGGAAGAAGAACTTCTTTATTTAGCATGTTCCCCTTTTCAAAGTAGCATTTTGACAGAGGTTTTGATTTTCAGTTTCATTATCAGTCTCTGAGCTGGTGTCACCTGCTAGCAGGGCCACGTACACTGCCAGGCCCACTGGGAGCAATTTAGGGACAGCCAGAGTTGGGATTTGAACCATTAACCTTACGATCACTGGATGACCCACTCTACTACCTACAGATTTTACACGTGTACGACTTTGTTGTTAACGTTTTGTCAGTCTTTTCACTGATGTTGTTCATGCCTTTTAAAATGACCGCTGGTGATACAAGATGTTTTTATTGCAAAAATCACATAATTGCTGTGTGGCATGCGCACTAGTGCAGGGGAGGGGCTTGCTCCTTGCCACCTACCACTCCCAAATCTAGAGGAATGAAGAACACATTGGACCACTTCTTTTATTGTGTCATTGCTCTTTTACATGTTGTATTTTGTTTGCAATAAAATGCTGAACATTGCTTTTCTGATTTTGTCTGACTCTAAGCCATGTCGATGTCTCCCTCCACTTCCTGACGTAAGGCCAGCAACATTTGCATTCCGGAAGATGGACGATATTTGTGTGCTACGTTTCTCTACTTATCTGACCACTTTTTTATTTGCCCCTTTGACCTTCCTGGTGTTTTTTATGTACGCTGCCAAGGCCACCAAACAATATTCTCTTCATGTTTCCACATGTTGATATCAGCATCTGAAATTTGGTCTCTGAAAAAATATTTTCCTCTTTTTTGTTTTGTTTGTTGTCTTGATTCCCCGTTGACAAGGAAATACTGACTTATTTAAAGAAATCATTGCAAAAATGGGTGGTATGATATACTGTTAACCCGAAGAAGTTAGCAGAACTAAAAAAAAGTGAGGTAATCGGTTGCCTCACTTTTTTTCAGTTGACAGTTGAAGTTTTGCAGAACTTGAATGGTTTGATCACACAAAAAAACATGTTTTTGATACATAGTTACTTAGAAGCTTTCTGTTACAGCAACTCAATTATTCTCAGTTACTAACTTATAAATGTTATAAAACCACTGGATTAAGTTAACAGAAGTCCAAACCATAAGTACACGGTGTTTTCACGAGGGTCGCAGGAATGCTGGAGCCCATCACAGCGGTCTTCGGGAAGTAGGCGGGGTACACCCTGAACTGGTTGCCCGCCATTGCAGGGCATACACAGACAAACAATCCAGGGACAATTGAGTGTTCAATTAACATACCATGCATATTTTTGGGAATGTGGGAAGAAACTGGAGTACCCGAAGAAAACCCACGCAGGAACGTAGAGAACATGCAACCCCCAGCCAGGAAGGCCAGAGGGCTGGATACGATCTCCCAACCTCTGGACTCGGAGGCAGACATGTTAACCAGTTGGCCACCATGCTGCCTGCTATGAGCATATGTTTATAATCTAACATAAATTATTATTAATTTATTTAAACCAGGTAAGAAACTGAGAACAAATGATCATTTACAATGTTAACTATAGGGCTAAAATAAAATTACAAATGATCAAGTAAAATAAATTATGAAACATATACACAAAACATAAAATATTACATTACATACATTTTTATTTTTAGTATGTTTTATATTTTAGTTGTAAATGTTCACTTTTTTGAAATGATAAAAACAAGGTTTTAATCACGAAATAACTCAATTTTATTAAGTTACAGATAATTTATGTTTTTAAGTTACCCCAAAAACTAGTATACTTCAATTTAATCAAAACTTTTTAGTACAAATTACTCATAAAAGCATACAAAGTTACAGCAACTTAAAAAAAGTTAAATTAGGAGTAGTTTTCATAAAACTTTGAGTATTGTGTACTTAATCTATTTGATTATTTTGAACGTTCGGGTGTACAGTGTATGGGTTTGTCTGTCTGTCTGTTTGAGCAAAACCAATGATTTTTTAGCAAAAAGAGGTAGGGAGAAAACATTTTGGGAAAAGAAAAACGTCAAGCAGTACAGCTTTGATGCTTTTATATTTTGGGTTTTATGACACCACAAAATGTAAAACAATGAGAGTTTTTAGGCCAAAGCGAGTTCGAAAAAAAAAGATACTCAATCTTCAGTTCAATCAGAAGATGGAGATCTATGTTTTTTTAAACAACATGTATATTCACTCTATAGTCTAACTCCTGCCTTCGCACAACTCCACGTAATATTGATTCCCATTAAAATACACCGGGGGGTAAAAACTCCAAAAATTATATTTAAAAGAAGAAGCGGAAAAGCATTAAATATAACATGTAATGTTAACAATAGCTCTTTCTCTGACATTAATGGGGAAAAAAATGCATGAACATGCCAGGTTTTTGCTCAAACCAATGCTAACAGTTTTAAACAAGTCAAAAATTAACTTTGTGCTCTTTTTATATGCACAGGACGATGTGTGAGTTTCTAGTTCAATTGAGGATTGAAGTTTGCTGGAACAATATCACACTTGCAGAATTCATTTCTGCAATGATCACGTCACCACCGGCATGTGTGTGATTTCACTTCTTTGCAGTTTATCAGGAGTTTCAAGGCCACGCTGCCTTAACAACTGATTGTAGGGAGTGTTTTTTGGTTTATTGCAGCTTGGTGACTATCATTGATCTCATGTCTACAGTATATCTCTGCCAGTTAGGTTAATTTCATGTTAAGGTCATGGACTGACTCTGGCAATAGGATTGTAATCTGATAACCCAGACAAATCAATTTATTTCTACAAATCAAGATCAATTGTAGATACTAAAGCTGAGATATATGAAATAAGAAATGGTGATGGATTACAAATAACAAGTTATTTAAGCTTATTTAGTCTGGAAACGTGTGGCTTCCAGGATTCATTTTGCACCCAAGCAGTGCAGAAATCCATTTTAATAAAGCATGCCTACTTAATTGTAAATGTAGATAATCTACTGCAACTATTACCACGAAACCGTGAAAAACTTCCCAGAAAGGAACATCTAGCATCATCAGAAATGACAATTCTTATTTGGCATGTAAATAACTGAATTGAATGAAGAATACAGTGTTTTGAGGACATGTTTGACGAGGATTTATTACTGCTATTTTCAATCTTGAGGAGAAAAAATGCCTCAAAGATCCTGCCGATCGAAGAGGAGGAGTTACAAAACCTCCTGGGGTGAAGACCACTTCTTTCATGCTTTGCTTAACACTTAAGATTGGTTATTAATTTGTAAAAATAACAAACGCACGTAGGGACTGACCAAGTGTAACAACTTTCTAAAAAAAAAATATTGATTGCAAATGTGTTTTGGAAAAGTGACCACACCGGCACGACGGAAAAGTTTCTTAAATGACTACAAACCTGTGGCACTGAACCATATAGTAATCAAGTGTTTCGAAAGACTGGTAAAGCACATCAAAACCAAATTCCCACCGACTGCCGTTTGCAAACAGACCAAACAGATCCATGGAGCACACATGTGAAAATACTGCTTCATCTTAAACATCCTCATCATGTGATCTTGACATATCACACCATACTGTACAGTATCTGCTGCTTGATAATGGATTTTCTCACCAACTCAACCTCAAACAGTGAAGCTCCGCCCCCATGTGCCCTCCTCCCTCACTCTCACACATCCTGTACACAACATGACTGCACCTCGTCCCGCTTCAGTAACAGCATGGTAAAGTCCCACCGAACTTATTTCGGGGAGACGTGCCGTCATACGGAGCAGAGGTCCAAATTGGTCACATGCAGCAAAAGAAACAAGCTGACACGCAGCACAGAAAAAAAAAAGACTTAGGAAGTGTGATTCTGACGCAACCCCAACCCTTCCTAGTCCATTAATGGTAACTCTACGGAGAGGTTAGACAGCTTTAAATTCTGGGAACCGCCATCTCTGACAGGCTGACGTGGACAGAAAAAGGCGCAGCAGCGACAATATTGAAAAAAAAAATCCGTCTCTGATAAACTGCTTGTAAGGACATCCTCATTCACTGTGGCTGAAACTATCGGCTGCCCTCTACCTTCTTTACGGGGAATGGCAACGCATTTAAAATATCACAAGCGTGTTGTGACCCTGCATGTTCAGTAATATTTCAACAACTGGTGTCAGAGGGGCCACAAAGCAGGCACAGAAACAGCAAAAAATAAAAATTCTTATCTTTAACTGTGATAAGAGTTTACAATTATGCTTAATGCACAATTATTTTTGTTCATTATTCAATGATTTTTAAATCATGTGATGAGTGTGTTTTTATATAATTATTTGTAAATTTGACGTTCGGCATTCTACAACAACATTTCAGTCTTGACTTGTTTAAGACAACATGACTGAAACATTTATTTGTACTTCTTTGAAACCTCCACTTGTGCAGAGGCATGTGTGATGTGCATGTGTCATGTGTCAACAATCCAGAGATTCATGAAAGCCAGATTTAATTTAGCCGGTAGTGACCTAAAAGGGGAGGGGCACTCCAGGTTACTAGAGTGTGAACTCATGTTAACTAGAACAGAGGAATGGAGTTGAGAGCATTTCTTGTTCATTAAAAGCGTTATTGTATGAAACACATATTACAGGTTTGTAAGTCATTTTTCATGAACACCAGTTTTTTCGACAGCCAAATGTATAATATAAACTCATCATTTAATGTTTAACAGCTTTCAAGTCTCACTGTTTTAGTGGCAGTGCGGATTGCAGTTTTTTTTTTTCTTTTTTGATTGTTTAGTTTCAAAAAACAGTATCTATCTTGGTCAAGCAATCCACTCGTCAATGCTGCAATGGCTTCGGTGACATGGGTACAAAGGTCACATGACTGTGAATGACAAGAGAATAATACAACTCCCCGTCAGTCTCGCAGCCTTGACCTTGAGAAGGCAACTAGCTGAATTCATCAGGATAATGCATATCACTCTCTATCAGCATTTACAGCGCTGCAATTCAATTCTAATCAGGTCTTTCTAGTTCTAAAATGAAGATCTGTGTATTTCAAGTGACCTTTCATAAGAATGGCAGACTTTTGCTGCAACATTTTAAATATTGATTTCTGTCCTTCGTATTATTTTATGTTTGTACTGGTACTATAGTGGTGTAAAATTATACTGTCCTGAGCATACATACTCAGTGACAAAATTATGTCACCTGTATACAGCATTGCAAAAACTTATTTTTTCTCTACTTTTTCCTTTCTCATTTTTTTCTTTTTTCTTTTTTACATGCACTTGTGTTGCAAGAACTTGGCTTGAGCACAAAGGCGATAAGCCAAGATGTTTCCCGCAGATAAGTTAACTCTGCAGATGCCAAGGTCAACAGTTCCAACTTTGACACTCCTTCACAATGTAATTTGTACATTTTGACTATTTCTGATAGCGTTCTTTTCATGAGGTCACTGCACACTCTCTGTCTTGCATGTATGTCAACAAACGTGGAGCAGAGTGTAAAGATAATTGAATAAAATTATTGGAATCCAGATTTAAAAAAATATATATGTTTTTAGTTTATTTAGCATGTCGTAAAAAGCAAACATTTCAAAAAGTTACTTACTGTAATTTGTGATAATTAATTTGTACAGTTGCAACCACAATACATTTTTGCCCACTCAATCCCTACTGAATCTTTGTTGTCACTCTCAGGATTGTTTTCTGTAATCGCTTAAAAAGGATTGTGCACAGTTTCCACCAGTAGATAGACCCAAATGCGGGAAAGGAGGTAAAGTATTTACTAACAAATAAAAGGCAAACACAGTTTGTGGAAAATCAAAATCCTAAAATTTAAAGTAACAAAGAAACACAAGAAAACAAACGATCACGACTACATGAAGCATGAAATGACACGGGGAATGTGACTTGCCACAACAACAACAACCCAACATTGACAGACAGAAACTAGGGTACTAAATACAAACAAATTGATGAGATGGGGGTTGATGAGGTGGAGCTGACTGACGCAAAGAACAAGACAGACACCAAAACCTCCCTGTAAAGTCATTGTCATGATTTGAAGTAGCCTGAGGGGTTGGTGGGGTCGAGTCCCCTCCGCAGCTTCTTAACCTCCATATTTTTGTTTTTTTCAAACCCTGTTGCTGCAGAGTGGATCTTTTGGGAATGCTTTTGAGCATTCAAATATATTACAATACCCAATTCCAGTGAAATGTGGTCCTTGTGTAAAACATAAAAACAGAGTACAATGATTTGCAAATCCTATTCAACCTACCGTTTATGCAGTTAATTACACTGCAAAGACAAAATACATAATGTTCAAACTGAGAAACCTCATTTTGAATTTCATGCCTGCGCTACATTCCAATAAAGGAGCGCAAAAGACTGGCCAAATTGAGGAACGCTAAACAACAATTATGACAACAACAACAAACACATTTTTGGCGCATTCCACAGAGGAATATGATTATATATATAAGGAGTACTGTATCTCCAAAAGACTCAATTGCTCACACGCAAAGATGGGGCGGGGTTCACCCCTTGGTAAACAACATTGTGAGCAACATTTCCCAACCTACAAGTGCAAGTAATTAAGGGATTTCATCATCTACGCTCCATAATACCATCACGCAAGTAGCAAAGCCGTAAAGCGTCATTGTGTAAAGGATATTGCAATGTGGGCTCAGGAACACTTAGGGAAACCATTTTCACTTAACACTGTTTGTCGCAACTTCTACAAATGCAAAAGTTAAAATGCTACCGTGCAATGCACTATATAGCCATCCATATATCAGCAACAAATCAGAAGTGCCACCGGCTTTTCTGGGCCTGTGCTCATCTGAGATGGGCTGGCACAAAGTGGAAAAGTAGGCTGTGGTCTGACGAGTCCAATAGTTTTGGGAAATCATGGCAGTCATGTTCTTAGTGCCAACGAGGAAAAGGAGGACCATCAAGATTGCTTTTAGTTATCAGTTCAAAAACCAACATCTCGGATATCGCTGCTTATTTCAGCCATGCCGCATTTCACACGTGTTACAACAGATAGACTAGACGGGCCTGCCAGCAGTCCAGACCCGTGTCCATGAAAACGTGTGGAGCATTATGAAGCGCAAAATACGCCAACCGACACAATGGACTGTTCATTCATTCCCTTTACCTACGGTATCTAAACCAGCCATGACCTTTTAACAGTCTATTAGCTCATTGACAGACAGATGATACAGCAACCAGACAAAGTCATTTTGGAACGACTCCAAACACGCCTGCGACCTTTATGCTGTGCAGAGGATGGTTGGATGCATCGCCACAGAGATGATGTATAGCAGATTACAGCAGATTTACAGTCAAATTGGCCGTAGACATCCTACGACATCCTAGAGGCAGCCATGTTGGCAGGGATAACGGTCTCTTCAGAGGTAACGGAAAGCATTTTTTTAAGCGTCAAATTTTATTTTTTTTAATCTTTTTAGAATTGTGGTATGTGAGAGAGTATTGGATGTAGATTTGAAGGCTGTGTTCAAAGATGAATTTCTGTTTATCTTAACTGACAAATAAAGTTCTATTCCATGGACATTAGCTTAGCATCACCATAGACACACAGCTCAAAAGGAGTGTGCCGTATCTACCTATTGATTTTGATGGATGTTGTTTACTCAGCTGCTAGTCGTGTACATTTTGAACATGCTATTTTTGGTATAGTATACAGCTTTTATCTATGAAATTGTAACGGAGGTGAAAAAAGGAAGCATACTAACATTGAGCACACCATTGCACCCCCCCAAGCACCAGTGAGGTGAGTTTGGATAAACTTTAAAACTTTTCTAAGGCTTTTTCATATTTATTTACAATTATTTTGTAATGGACTGGGTATCGGCCATAAAAAGTGCTTCAATTTAACAAATAATCATCTCTAATGGACGAATACAGTATTTATCACACAACTGATTCTGCCGCGTTACACATCCAGTTCCATTGAAAACAAAGCAAGCACAAAGCAGGGACCTTGAATCTATTTACTAACGCTTATGTCTTTCAGGTAGCACTGTCCATGGACTCTGGTCAAGGCCATCATACACACAAGCACAATCAGTCCACTGCATGCATGGAACTGGGTTTCCCAGAGAAGCATTGACATCATGGTGGATGTGGATGAATTGGTTATAATCAATCTCAAGAGCTAACAAAGTTACAAACAGCGGTAATCACATTTGAAGAGAGAAACAACAAGTCTTTATTCAGTGTAGTAGTGACAAAGCAATAGTGACAAATCATCACCCTGCTGAATTGACAGTGATGACATAATTCAACTTTTTTTTTTTTTGGTCCGCCTTTGGACCCACCCCAAGACACAATGCAGTTATAAAAACCTCCCACATGGCAATGTGTCATCACTCCCACTTGGGCTCATGCATGCTGCTCATTGACGCACATGCACATTTACACAATTTTGTTCTTCGTCAAACACCTGAGCCTTTTATTCTCTTGGACCTTCCCCTCATTACTATTGTCGGCAATATGATAATAAGCATCGCTCTAATATGGGCAGTGTTGGTGGGGTTCTGCTGCGTCCTTTGGCTGGCTGTGGGGACACGACGCAGGTAAGACCACAATTTAATTGTCACAATTTTTGACAGCACAAACATTTGTGTTGAATGTTGAAAAAAAATAATTCATTCACAAGTATAAATTCCAGTACTCTTCTTTATATACATATATTTTTATTTTATATCTTGTGCTTGATTAATGTCTGCTTTAAAAACAATGCCACTGCACCATCAAGTACAATAAACTCACGGGCCAATTATTTCTTAGAGAAGCATTCACGAGCGAGCAGTGTATTGCTTCTATCTTGGAATTATCACAAAAATTATAATCATGCAGTAAGATAATAATACAACGTTAAAATAATCACAATACTTCTTTATAATAGAAAAAGGAATTAAGGACATCTATGTGATTAAGGCTTAATGCAAAAATGCCATCTTTAACTGGTGATAACAATCTAAGAAACACATCAGGGAACATTCACAAATTGATATACCACAGAGCAAATGTCTGTAGCATTATTTGTAATCGAGCAGAAAAGAAAAGCCACAAAACATGCAAGTCTCATTGAATAAACAAACCGATTTTCATCTGTGGAGGTAAATAATGTCTTTTCCCCTTCAATGTCCGCAGGCAACCTGGGGAGCCTGCAGTTGAAAATGGTTGGATCCCCTTTCTTGGTTGTGCTCTTCAATTTGGGGCCAACCCTCTCCAGTTCCTCCGTAGCCGTCAGAAGAAGTGCGGCCACATTTTCACCTGCAAGATTGCGGGCCAATACATTCACTTCCTGTGTGACCCCTTCTCGTACCACTCAGTCATCAGACAAGGTCGACACCTGGACTGGAGGAAATTCCACTTCGCTACATCAGTAAAGGTATGTTTAGAGAATTTAATAACTCCAGGTTGTGTAATGGGGGGGTTTTCTCACCCATTTGCTTATATTGTACACTATCAACTGTTGATCTTTTCTTTAGGCATTTGGGCACGATAGCTTCGACCCTCGGCACGGTCACACCACAGAAAATCTCCATCATACTTTTCTGAAGACTTTGCAAGGCGAGGCATTGCCCTCCCTGATTGACAGCATGATGGAGCACCTCCAGGACGTAATGTTGAAGTCCAACACACTCAGTCCCAGCAAGGACCGCTGGGAAGTGGATGGCATTTTTGCTTTTTGCTACAAGGTAAGCCAACAGCGTACCCCGCTTGTAGTAAAGACTGAACAGATTTGATGAAACTTCCCTTTAAACTGTGTTCTCCAGGTGATGTTTGAGTCAGGCTATCTGACATTGTTCGGTAAAGATCTTGGTGAGGATAAGTGCCAGGCCCGGCAGGCAGCTCAGAAAGCCTTGGTGCTGAACGCGTTAGAGAATTTCAAAGAGTTCGACAAGATCTTCCCAGCTTTGGTGGCTGGACTGCCTATCCATGTCTTTAAGAGTGCCTACAGTGCCAGAGAGGTCAGTGGCAACCTGGACAAGACCAAACCATTCATTTACTGCAAACACTTTTGTTTCAATATTTCGATTAATGTCTTGATGTGTCTTTTTCTTATAAATGTGTAGAATCTAGCAAAAACGATGCATGCTGAAAACTTGTCCAAAAGGGAGAACGTTTCGGATCTGATCTCCATGAGGATCATCCTCAACGATTCCTTATCCACCTTCAATGATGTAAGCAAGGCCAGAACTCACGTTGCACTGCTCTGGGCTTCACAAGCTAATACCTTGCCGGCAACCTTTTGGAGTCTTTTTTACATGATAAGGTATGATCATTTCATTTTTTAAATTTTATTTTGGCTGACAAACTGCTAGATGTTTTATTCCATCTAATGTAGCCATCTATCTGCTAGTGTGCACATATCATAATCTATTATCAATCTACTATTGATTTTTTTTTTTTTTAAATGTCATGAAATACAACAATCAAACAGAAAGCAATTGATTTATTGATGTATCAAAATGTAATCAAGAAAACTCAGTAGTAAACTTTGTCGCCTCCGCCAGTCATCTTGTACACGTCGTTTCTGTGCTGGAGTTACATCATGTTATCAAACTTTTATCAACTTCAGATAACTGGTTATGAATATGGCAGCATAGCAGCCTAGTGCTTAGCATTTTTGCCCTTAGCTGTAAGGCTTGGGGTTTAAAGGCCTTGCTGAGTGTTAGTGTTTGAGGATATGTGTTTTCTGTCACATGTCCCCAGCACACCTAATTTGTTGACTAGAACTTAGACAGAACATAGGCATAAAACACCAATGAACGCACAGTACATTGAAATAGTGATAACAAGAAAACCGACACAAAAAAATCAGTACAGTATGCTTACTAACCATAAAAAATTATTGACAATAATATTTTATATGAGACCTCACATGTATAAACATGACATTCTGATTAATATCACATTTTTGGAATATGACTTATGAAACAAAATCCAGCCATTTTTATCCATCTCAGGGGGCGGCCATTTTGCCACTTGCTGTTAACTGAAGATGACATCACAGTTGCTCAGGTCAGGTAACAACCAATCAGAGCGCACCTATTGGTTGGTACCTGAGACCTGAGCAACATTGATATCATCTTCAGTCGACATCAAGTGGCAAAATGGCCGCCCTCTGAGATGGATAAAAATGGCTGGATTTTGCTGCTTAAACATATTCCACTAACATAATATCAAACAGAATACCATATTTAGAATAGTAGGGCTGCATAGAACACATTATTGTCCCCCAAAAATTTGTAGGCTTGACTTCCCCTTTAATTTCATGAGCAATCTGTCTTATAACTGATTTTCTCGTTCAAAAGAAATGACAATACGGCACATGTGAATGACCCGCTTGCTCCTGTCTGTGATTACAGAAGTCCAGATGCAATGAAAGCAGCTCGTGAGGAGGTGAAAAGAGTACTGGAGGCTTCAGGTCAGACCGTTAACCCGAGTGACCCCACATTGAATTTGAAAAGGGACCAATTGGACAATATGCCTGTTTTAGGTGAGTTGATTGCAGTACAAAAGTAAATCGTCATAGTGCATTTTTACACAATCAGTCAAGAAAACTGTTGCAAGTTTATATTATATTGACATATCTTTCAATCACAGACAGTATCATCAAGGAAGCCATGCGTCTCTCCAGTGCTTCCATGAATGTGCGTGTTGCCAAAGAGGACTTTTTACTTCACCTTGACAACCAGGAGGCATACCATATAAGGAAAGATGATGTCATTGCACTGTACCCACCTTTGTTGCACTACGATCCAGAAATCTACGAAGACCCCTATGTAAGAATCATTCAAATTTAGTATAGGAGCATGATCAGCATCAAGTACAGAAAGTTTGTTAATTGTACATTTCTGTCTTCTTGAACCTGCAGGAATATAAATTTGACCGATTTTTGGATGAAACTGGTCAGGAGAAAAGCACGTTCTATCGCAACGGCAGGAGATTACGCTACTTCTACATGCCCTTTGGGTCTGGGGTCACCAAATGCCCTGGCAGATTTTTTGCCATATATGAAATTAAGCAGTTCTTGACTTTGGTTCTGTCTTACTTCGAAATGGAACTTCTGGACCCTGCCATCAAAGTCCCACTTCTTGACCAGTCACGTGCTGGCTTAGGAATCCTTCAACCAACATATGATATTGATTTTAGATACAAATTGAAATCTAACTTTTAATTACATGTTGTGTCAAAATGTAAATAGTGTATATTTAAATGTTAATGTAGACGTCTCGCTACATATGTAAATAGTTGTTTTCACTGCTGTATATTAAAAGCATTTGTGCTCTGGACCACTGTTGCCTTCACCCTCCGCATTTTCTCCAGTTCTTCCTTCATTCTTTGGTATTTCTCCAGCTTTTCATGTCCATTTTTCCGGATATTTGATGTTTATCCACCACCACTATGTCAGGCTGGTTGGTTATCACCAGTTTGTCAGTCTGGATCTGGAAGTCCAACAGGATCTTGTCCCGTTTATTGTCAACCACCTTCCGAGGTGTCTGCCATCTTGATTTTGGGACCTCTAGTCCATATTTGGTACAGATGTTCCTGTCCACTATTCCTGCTATGAAAAAAGTTGTGTAATGCCAATAAAGTTCAGAATCTGGCATATCTAAAAGCATATCACACAAACCTGCAAAAAATATTCCCCTATAGTGATGCATACGTAGAGAAAAGTCAACTTTGTGCTGCAATGCTTTAAACACAACTGTGCACCATACATCTTGAGTGACAAGTTGGCAACTAACTACAACAACTAACCACACCTGACAAACGAGTTAACTCCCCTATCATTGCACATTCCTTGTAACTTGATTTGTTGTCACTGTTATGCTGTATTTAAAAACAAAACAAAACCCTACATAAGTTGAAAGAAGACATTTTATTCACTTTCAGAAACACAGCTATTGCGTTTGCTGTGAATAATAATGAAACAGCACTATGAGCTCAACTCACCTTCATAAAGCACTTTAAAACAACCATTGCTGCATAAGAAGTGCTGTACAGTAAAAATCAGTCATGCAATAAAGACAGGTAAAATTATTATTATTATTTTACCTGTCTTTATTGCATGACTGGATAATAATAATAATATTAATTATTATTATCATTATTATTATTATTTTACCTGTCTTTATTGCATGACTGATTTTTACTGTAAATGTTTACAGATTTCTACTGTATAATAATAATAATAATAATAATTATTATTATTATTATTATTATTATTATTATTAGTAGTAGTAGTAGTAGTATTAGTAGTAGTAGTAGTAGTAGTATTTTACCTGTCTTTATTGCATGACTGATTTTTACTGTACAGCACCTTTTATGCAGCATAATAATAATAATAATAATAATAATAATAATAATAATTATTATTATTATAATTATTATTATAATTATTATTATAATTATTATTATTATTATTATTATTATTATTATTTGCTTCATTGCAACAACAAAGTTGGCAGACAAAGATGTACAATATCGTGGTGATGTACATGATACTTACCACATGATGAATAAATACGCAGGCCGTCACTAGCAGACAACAAAGTACACTCGCAGTGCGCACACATCCCAACAATTCAATGACATGAAAACCAGCATGCAATTACCACAACTATGTACAACATGCCGCAAAGTCAGCATCCACTTGTTTCCGATACTATGATACCATAATTATTACAATTGTGATATTTTGCACTGATTCAAGAATATGCATCGCTCAAGTCGATTATTCAAGTATGATCTTTAGGCCTACTGTGTTTTGTTGATACAACCCAGTTAGCATCCACCCGTCGTGAGGCAATCATAACCAAGAAATAATTGCTACTAAAAATAAAGGCCAGGCTTCTTGTCAAGACAGGTTGCTGGCCAACTTTATGACTCATACAGTAATAGCAGCCTGTCAGACCAATGTTAATGGCAGCTTGAGTTTTTTGTATGTTGCTAGGCAGTGTTGAACCTGAACAAGTTTAATGAAAAAAGTTCATGAACTCGTTTTGAGCAAACGTGAACTGAATGTCGTGTATTTCTGCCTGACCGTTTTTGTGAACGTGCTCATTCTGGCGTCTGTGAGCAGTTTTTGAATGATGGTTAATTTTTGTTCAAAAGTGCTACGTTTTGTAAGACTTCCAGGATAAAACTCGGCCAATCGCTTGGTAAACAAGTTTTCATCACCTTATTTGGCAACCCAAGCCACTCCCATGGCCGCATGAGCAATAAAAATATAAAGCATGATATGAACTACATAATTTTTTCAAATGGTACACATAGTGTAAAATGTTTAATAATGAACAATGAATTGAAGTAGTTCATTTTGTGAATTGAACTAGTTCACGTAGGCAATGAACTTTCCCAACATGGCTCCTAGCTGATGTTAATTAAAACATCACAAAATCAAGCAAGCCTAGGCTGCAACCGCACACTGAGCAGGAAAGAGAGATGTTGAAGATCCTGAGAGTGAGAACCAAGCAGAGTGTAAGAAACATACAAACATCCAGACTGAATCATAAGCAAAAGGTGGTTTTCCAAAATATGGACTTTTTAGATTTTCATTTGGAAATATATTTAAAAACCTTGCACTATTTTTCTTCCACCGTGCATTTATGAGCCACTTCTATCACAGGAAATATTTATAAATAACTGTAAATGTAAGTTTAGGGTTGTAACATGACATAATTTGGATTTTGCAAGTTACTTTGTCTCAATCATTGTATAAGCATTTGCAAGTAAGTGTGTTAACTGTAATAACCCCATTTGCCTGCAGTAACCTCATCACTTAACATAGGACCGGACAGGTTGAACTGAAATACCCCCAACTATAATGATTCCGAAAAGGCTGATATGCCTTGGGGATCAAAAGGCACATCAGTTTTTTTTTACTCATTATTTCAGCTGTTGGGCTATTTATTCCAAAAAAGGTTTTGTCTTACTGTCCAGACTCAAAAGTTATTCTGATTCTCGTTCATTTTACTTTCATGTCCACCTTTGAATACGCTGAGAGGAACCTTAATTAAAAAACAAAACAAACAAACAAAAAACACTAGAGTAGAGTAAATTGAGTCAATTAACTATTGTATTAAATATTTGATTGATTAATTAATTGGACGAGACTCGAGTTTAATATTTCAATTTCAATTATTTCAGAGCACCACTTTGGTTTTTAGGTAGCTTTAAGAGAATAACATGAGGCACCTGGGAAAATCAGTCATTAAAGTGAAGGATGCTGCATTTTAATAGTTTATGAGTTTGTTTTCAGTTTAGACGTTAATATAAATTGTTAAAACAAACATACTACACCATCAAGTTCTAAATGTGTGCACGTTTATTTTTCTAAACAACTTGGGAATTTAAAGGGTCAGGAAACTAGACAAACAACTACTGCCATAGGAATAGCAACAAGTGAGAACTTAGAAGTTTAAAATAACACTCATCCAATAAAATCAGCTAAAAAGGAACAATCTTAACACACCGTGAAGGACTTCTTCTAATCAGGCAAACTTGGGACTGGTTAAGTTCTAACCTGACCACCTCTCAAGCCAATTTAAAGGTCTCATATTATTCAACTTTCCAACATACTAAAATAGTTCTCAAATGTGTAAAAGGCATGTCTGTGACATGCATTCGTCAAAATTGACTTTGGATCTAATATTTTTGCTGTCCCTAAATCAGCCAAAAAACGCTCTGTTCAAAACAGCCTGTTTTGGGGGCGTGTCACTTTTATGTAAATAGCTGCACCAGGCCACGCCTAGGCCATACCCTTCTCTCTCGAAGGGGAAGTGATTTCGGTCATGGTAGTCATGTGCTAATGTTGTGAATGGAAACGACTGGCCATGGGAGCAGATGAAAAGAAATTTGAGAACTATTTCAATATGTGGAAAAGTGGCATAACGTTTTACCTAACGTTACTACAGAGACTATGTTGTAGCGTTAGTTTGTGATTGTTTAGGCAATGGTTATTTTGCCGAAACCGGCAAATCTCCCGCGAACATTATTTTGCCGTGAATGTCTCTGATTTGCCGTGAATGCTTGTAGACATTTACAAGCGGTTATGAATAACACAAATGTGCACATTTAGGCCACTGCGCGGTCTCGTCAAGACCACTTGGCAGCCGATTAGCATTACAAAGTCATGGCGAGTTGCCAGTCACGGCAAATTAACCACTGCGGATTGTATCTTGACAAAACAATACGGAACCGATTCGTATTATCCAACCACCGTCTGCTTTATCATATCTGGCCTCTTGTAACCAAACAACCTCTACATGAAAAATGTAGCTCCCACTTTTGGCACAAAAAATACGTCAGTAATATGGTAGAAGGTGCACATCTCTTATTAGAAAGGATAGGACGAAGGTTAAAGGTTTTTTCCTTTCAGGTCTGGGTGGGCTCCTCACACAGCTGCCTCCAATCTTTAATCACCCTCAGTACTTAAGCTCTGGTCTGACCTCCACTACTCACCAGAACATCTCATCGTATTCACGGTACAAGCTGAAAACAATCCTGTTTTTTCCCTAGTTTCGAGTGTTTTTTTACTTAGGTGTTTTTGAGAAGCTTCTTTTTTGTTTGTTTACTCCTTTGTTGAATAAAATTCAGTTGTTACTTTGAAGTTTGTGTCTGCTCCTGGGTAATAAGCCAGCCACACCTTTAACAGTACGTTCTGGCCTAAACATGGACCCAGCAGACGCGGACTCACTTCGACATGCCGTCCGAGCTCATGGAACGCTCCTCGGCAAACATGACAAGCTCCTTAACGAAGTTCTTGATTGTCTCCGGGGCCTTACTGCCGATGTCGGTTCATTGGCCTCCAATCAAAACCAGGGCGTCTCTTCCCCAGCCCAACCCCCCACTGCCAGTCAAGCTGCGGCCCTCACCGCAACAAGAGAGCCATCCATCCCTCCACCAAAGCATTACATGGGGGAGGTAGGAGCTTGCAGACAGTTCCTTCTTAATTGCTTGTTAGTCTTTGACCAACAGCCTAGCGCATTCGCTTCTGACCATTCCAAATTGACTCATGTAATCATCCTGCTCAAAGGCAGAGCTGGGAAGTGGGCCAATTCCCTGTGGGAATCGAAATCACCAGTCCTAGAATCATATGACTCTTTTACTGCTGAGATGCGCAAGGTCTTTGACCACCCTTTTCGCAGCCAACCTGGCAAGAGATTGCTCTCCCTACAACAAGGCCTACAGTCTGATGCCGATTATTCCATCAAATTCCGAATATTGGCTTCGGAAAGCGGGTGGAATGAGGCGGGTCTCAAGACCATTTTTGCTGACGGTCTATCAGAGGACCTCAAAGCTCATGGGTGCAGGCCCGGCCACCAGGCGCTTGCCAATGAGCCCCACCTCCAGGCCTGGCTCCAGAGGGGGGCCCCGGTAACCCGCGTCCAGGCAAGGGAAACATTTTGCCAATGGTTGTATTCATCATAAGGAGTCATGTAAGCCGTGCTTGGTCTGGTCCCTCACCTAGGACTTTTTTGCCATGGGTGACCCTGCCAGGGACATAAAGCCCCAGACAACATAGCTCCTCGGATCATTGGGACACACAAACCCCTCCACCACGATAAGGTGCCGGCTCACGGAGATATTCAATGACCAAAGTATTTCGTTTTTGAGAGATCAAATAATTATAACATTAAACAAGTCGTGCACTCCAGTCACTTCGTAAAGGAACTTAGACTCCAGAGAGATAAAATTATGGGCACAAAGTTGGACAGTCCAGCATTCTTCCAAAAATATTTTTTGATGCATTTCCTTAACTTTCTGCCATAAAGTTTATATGTAATTTTCATAGGGTATTAGGGTTCCATGTCTCACAGGTTAACTTCGGTTAATAAAATGTTTTACTATCAGGAGTCACGTGCTTAATATAACTGTCACCCAACAGCAGGGGTGTTTTTTGTTAAACAAATGGAAGTCATTGCTGTGGCAATCATTGCCCTCTGCCCACCACTTGAATATTTGTACAAGCAGTGTGAGACTGCAAACATGTTATTGAGAAAGAGCTGGATGAACTAAAAAAGCCTTTACAGATCACCCTGAAGGTCAAAGATTTACAGTACATTCATAGTGTTTTTTACAGGACAGCGACACAAACACATAAACATGAAAAGATGTCAAATCAAATACTGCACAGCAAAACAATCAAAACAGTTATGAATTGCAACAATACATATGGTCACTTTTACTGCACCCCTAAAGTTTTATAGTGAATAAAAATGTATACCATTCGATTTAAGCAATGCTTTTTGAAAATAAATTGGAATCAAAATAAGTACATGAGACTGTAAGAATTTGGAAATAAAGAAGATACGCCTGTCAATTAGTACCTGTATGTAGGCCTAAGTGGTTGGAGTTTGGCCATTTTCTAAAATATTAAAAGGTGAATGTCTCTGGTGAATTATGTTTAAGATAACTTCACTAATAACATTTTCTACACGCTGTCCTTTATTTGAACTGGCCTTTTTACTTCTTTAGATCAAAAGCAAACCAGTCAGGTCGTTCAAACTCTCCCGAGTAATTTAAATAGCATAATAATAACAATTAACTGTTTATACTCACTGCGTGAGGATAACTGGGAATTTATAGTCATTATTTAAACACATTTCATTTTCAATTTTCAATAGTAAGTTCTTCCAGCACAATGAGCAGAATGGTGTTTGACTGCCATCTGCTGGACATTGCTCCTCAACTGGATGAATGGCGTAAAAGACTCATGCAAACTCTTGTGACTGACGGGCCGGATGGTAAAATAAATAAAATAAAATAAATACATAAATGAATAAATAAATAAATGTGTATGCACTGTATATAACGTGTATTCACAATTTATTTTAATTATGAATAATAAATACTTTGTTAGATTATTTATTATTTATGTAAAAATGAGCTAATCACTTGTTTGGTAAAATACATATTTAAAAATAATAAGCTCAGCCACTCCTTTTCAAAATTTGGATTGCAGTTGCACAATACAGCACACCGATTAGTAGTAATAATACATACAAGTCTTTTGAAGTAGCATGTACAATAGGCCTATAAGTATTATTGATTTAATTGATTTAATTTCAAAACACACTGTCACATCATGACACTAAAAACGCTTTTAAACGCTATAATAGGAAATATACTTTTTACTAGTTTTAATATTGGTCCTTATTGTGGTAGGCCTATTTAGAGACCTTTTTTATGTTTAAGTCATGAAATATGGAAATGAATAATAACAACAACGTATAACGTGGTTGTCAAATTTGTCAATATTGTGTCTTGCTTCCCCAACAAAAAACAAAAAAACTAATGTAACTATTGCGGCGACCTCATAGACAATGCAACTAACAGCCGTGATCTTTCAACCACTCTTGTGGGCAACCATCAGCCATGCAATGTCTTACTTAGGTCTTAATTGGTACTATTTTCTTTAATGGACCTGTATGTTCTTTTGGAATTAGTTCCTCACTTTTTTTTCTCCTTTGTTTTTTATTTTTTATTTATTGATGCAGTTTAGTGCACAATGTGTGCCGCAATTGTTTGTTTTTGAAATTATGAATTAAAAAAAGGTCTTAATAGGTACTTCAGTGGTGCTTAAAGTTGACTATAAACATTAAGATATTATGTTATGAAAGCCCCGATTGCCTACGTGTCTGGTACCCTAACTGCATGCCTGTGTTTTTTTTTATAACAAACCAACCCGTGTCAAAATTGATCAAGTATTCGCCACTTATGATTCATTCGTTGAATGGAAGCGCTTGCCGGGGAGTCCCGGTTCAAGATGGCGGCTACGTCTGCACATCGTAAACCAGCCAAGCCACTCTAGATTTGACTCATTTGATAATACATGTGTGTCTTATTTGTTTGTGTATAATAGCTAAAAAAATAAAATAAAATAAAGTAAATAAATAAAAACAAACAAAAAAACTCTAGCTCTGGCTGCTCAATATGACGTCATCGTCTATGTTTGAAAAGAGAAGAAGAAATTTGGCGTAGAAGAAGAAGCTAAACGGAAGTTTATAGTATTCGTCGCTTCTGATATTCAATTCATATTTACATTTTAGACATCTTTTGCAAGGCAAACATGCTTTCCCTTCATAGCATGTTAAGGACGCGAGTTTGTTTTATTTCTAACTCGATGAGTACAACATGCATTGCTGCCACGCGATGTGGAGCGTTGTGGAGCGTGTCTACTAATTTTGGTCGACCGAGGGTAAATCATCTCCATGCTGTCAGAAGGTCATCTCTTAACCTGAAACCTAAGGTACCGAGTTGGATTTATCAAGGCTTCAATATGAACACATAGTCGGTAGACGTGCCCCTTGAGTAAAGAGTGTAGAATCAAGACGAACGAATGATATGATACAGAAGAATGAAAATCTGATGACTTTTACATATTTCGAAATGCTTTTATTTTGATCATGTACAGGTGCAGCGAAGACTCGTTTTTTCAAAACACAAGCCATTGTTTGGCAGATTTTTCTCCTTTCACTTGTGAGCAAAAAAAAAAAATGGTGGCGGTGTGCGAACTCAACTCAGCCACAACAAGCAGCAGTCGGATGCGTTTGTGGAGACGGTGATTCTGTAGAACCACAACTCCAAACAAAATGTTCCGATTTCATTGATAAGTTTTCAGATGATTACATAAATCATATTAGGTAATTTCAGTGACCATTGTGGGTTTTTCTTTCATTTACAGGGGCACCACCAATTTTACTAATCAGGACATACAGTATAGAAAGCAAATGTGTGGATGATGAGTAATAAATAGTAAATGTGTCTTTTTTTTTCTAGGTACAGTCTCGCCCTCCATCGTCTTGTTTCTCTACTGTGCCCCAATCTGAAGATGGGAACCTTATTTACACAGGAAGCTTGGGAACTGCAGTTCGTGGTAAATTGCTTTATTCCCCTCATGTCAACCTGCAAGAAAAGAAGATTGCTTTATATTCTTTTTGTTAAGTTAACAACCATGACCATCACTGTGAAGCTCCATGATCAGTTTCTGGTTTTGGTGAAGAATCTCTTCCTAATTGAGATGTATTAATACACATTTTAACACTTCTCTAATGTTTGCCTTTGTCTTTTTGTTTGGTCTCAGGGGTGAAATTCTTCTCTTATAGCTCAAGTGGAGCCAGTCTCCTTCTCATGCCGCAGATTCTCTTTAAAACTGGACTAGGAGTTCAGAGCATTGCCCTGCAAGTGGCTTTCTGCGGCATTATCGGCTTCTTCACCTTCTTTACCCCTCTGCTCCTCCACTTCCTTACCAAGGGTTATGTGATCCGTCTGTACCACAATCCAGACAAGGACACATACACTGCGATAACCTGCAGCGTCTTCCTCATGGAGCAAAGGACCGTTTTCCACCAGAAAGAGGTTAGCGTACCAGCTGTCAGCAAAATGTTCACCACCTTCTACGCCAACAACGCAGGGATGCTGGTGAACCCGGACATGTTTGCCCTCCCTCAGGATTACAACCACCTCATGGGTTATGATAAACCCTTCACCTTCAGAACAGATTATATGGACAGGCCATGAGGTGGCGGACAGTTAACAGATTTCAACAGAATCAGTTCAATACAGATGTTTTTTGTTCATTTTCCAAATTATGCGCAACAGCTTAAAAAAATAAAGTTGTAAAAACTCTGAAACAAATGTCATATTTTGCATTACATATTTATAACATAAATCACCTTCATGCTTTATCTCCATTTTATATAGAAACTGTGTGTTGATGATATTCGGGACTTTTATCTGTGATCTAGCAAAAAACATGGAGGTACCCCAATAAAACAAAAACTCCAAAGTTTACTATTATTATTTACATTAATTAATTTGTACCCTTTTGGTAAAACTGAAGGATACAGTTCTATATAGGTAGTGTAATAAATTGATGAAAATGGTATTTTTAAAGACAAATTAGTAAAATAAATCTCACTGACACAATATCTTTCAATATTGGGATACCATTGCAGAAATTTTATGACATGTATCTTGTGGAACAAATGCAGGAAACCGAAGTATTGTATAGTGACCCACATGAAAATGTTACATCTTCACAATGCTGTATCTTTATGTAAAATGTCCCTGATTAGAATGATGTTTGGAAAGTGTCGAAATGAGTCTACATTGATTGCACCACGCGAGTGGCTGCGCTATTTGAACCTTGACGAATTTCTAGAAATGTGAGGTATGGATTTTTGCAAACACACACACACGTTCGTTTATGCTATGCTAAACTGTTGTGCCAAATATTTGCCAAATAATTCTTTATTTAACCAAACACGCAAGTAAGTTTACATACCGGCAATGTCTTCAAACCACCTACGGAAGAATTGTTGCTGTAGTTTACGCCTCACAATTAATCACAAATAGAGGGTACCATACATCAAAGAATTTGACTTGCCTTTTATTTCCCTGAAAAAACAAAGTCGCCATGTCTAAATTTGTAATTATCAAATAATATTGGCAATCTAGAGCAGTGTTCCTTAAATGTTTTACAAGTACCACCTAAAAAACAAAACAAAACAAAAAAGGTCTCCAAGTAGGCCTACCACATTGACCAACATTAAAACTAATAAAAAATATATTTCCTATTATAAGCCACAGCACCATTATGAACAATGGTTTAAATATAGGAAAATAAAAAAAATCATTAAAATAATAGTTCAATTTATACTGCACGTTAGTTTAATAAATACAATTGTACCTACATAAATGTTTAAAAGGAAACACAAATAATGATTAAATTCAAGCGTTTTTGATTTAGTCCGTGTACTTCGGCTTCCTCCCACATCCTAAAATCACAACTTGCATTATCAACACACTCATCAGCTACTCGACTTAGATGATTGAAATCAAACACAAAAAAAAGGGGAAAGTATATGCATGCATATGTATGGATCTGTAACATAACATTTCCCCTTTCATTAATATGTGCTCTGTATCTGGACAAATTCCACTCATTTGCCTGTTGTCAGTTACTAACCGGCAGCTTTGTGGCAGGCCTGGACTAACCCAGATACAGACGAAGCGGATCCGAACAGATCAATAGACGACAGGCTGATAGAAATAGAGTCGCTCTCCGAGGACCCGGCAGGGAGAGAATCTGCCAAGCGCTTCACATTCCTGTCCGGGCCCTTTTCACCCACCAACACGTCACTCTGTAAAACTGTAAGGCAGCTGTCCACATCCGTCAGCTCAAAGTGCATCTATGAACACATCGCGCACACACACACACAGCAACAGAATCAGACACAAATCTAACACTGACTTGTATTGATATCTGTGTCCATTTAAATACCTTTTACACATTAAAATACTATTTGAAATATGTTGTGACTTAGTTCTATACTTACCATCTTGCACAGCAAATGGCAGTTGAAATGCACAGACCGGCTTCATAAATGAGCTTGATGTGATTGTGAAGTTCCCGATCACTTGTAATGAATTGAATAACATAACTGGAGTTTAACTAGTAGGGGAAAATTGCATTCAATCAACAAAACAAAAAAGAAGTGCGCTCTTCAGATACGATGGACGAGGCACAAACTTTATTGCAGCATTGAAGCACTTCCAAATTTCAAGAGTTGCTGGGTGCAAATGGAGCTCAAACACAAGCCATTTAAAAAAGACGGCAAAGTCTGCACGCTCATTCGCATTCATAATCAACTTGTCCATGTGCGCTGTAGTTTTGAAACTTGATCGAGACACTAATGTTGAGTCTCAGGTGTTGTTATTTTCTTCCTTCCTATTTCCGACCGGTGACCACTTGCTTCAACTTTCACTGCGCTCCAAGTGGAATCGCAAATCACCCCCAGCCCAATCAGGTTGTGCCCAGCACCAGAGGCAGCCGTTGAGTCCATCCGGGGACGGTGGTGGTGGTGGCGGCGGTTTCCTCTTTCTCTCGCCCACTGCTTGCGTTCGTCTTGCGCCACTTTCTTCTTCCCTTCCTCACTCATCTATTTTCAGTCCTCCATTTTGCCCATGTCTGCCATTCTGATTGGAAACCATTTTAAAAGGCCCCTGGCTGGTGGAGAGTAATCGTCTGGGGTGACAAATTTGGATAAATCTGAAAGATGGGAAAAGCTGGAGATTAATGGTGGAAGTCATACATTAACACTACTGGAATAATGATGTATTTTTAGATTGGTTTATTATTAAATAACAATTGTAATGGATATGTGTACAGGTTAATGCAGCCCAAAATAATTCACAAATAAAAGTTGTTTTTTTGAAACCAATATAAATCATTTCAAAACTTTTCCCACCATTAATGTGACCACTAACCTAATTGAAACAAAAAACAAAAACAAACTTATCATCTTCTAGTGAAGGGCAGTAAAAGTAAACCAGGATCACCAGTGTCACAGTTGAGCTTTTTGGACAATGCAAATTTAACTGGCAGCTCTGCAAGTGATACCTTAATGCCCTGTGAGGAATTCTTTCAAAGTTCCTGGCATGTTTTGAATACCACTGCGATAAATTGCCACAGTGAAGAAACAGCAGAAGAATATAAGACTGTGAAAGTCCGTGTCCAAGCAAATGACTTTCAAAGTACAGAATTGGAGATCTCTTTTGAAATATATAAAAAGTATAAATGCAGTTTTGTCATGGTCACTGACTGGAATTGGATGTATGCTGCTTGCTCTTCATGTGCACGACAGAACGTAAATGTTAGATACTAAAATATTCAGAAATAAAACAAAAATGTCCTCTATAAGAGTTCCAATGTGATTTATTTAGTATGTTTTATTTGCAATCATTTTTAACACATGTTCAGCAAGGAGATTGTGCCTTAAGCATCTGACTAACTTTGTCCTTGCAACACGACCGTGCGCGGTTTACACATTCTGAAAAGCCTCGACACTGACTGCCTGCCTGCGAGTGTATATCTGGCTTGGGGTATCAGTTGCCTGATTGGACAATCACCAGACATGGCTGGTCAGTCTGAACACTGTCCAAATATTGATGTCAAAAGAAAAAAGATCAACAGTTAGATGTTCCTAAAGTCATACAAAAAAATCCTGGGAAAAAAAAAGGTCAAACAAGCAGTCAGCATTCACGTCAACATGTCATCAGACTTTAAAACGGTCTTCATCTAAGTCTCGATTTCGTCCGCAAATACAAGTGACACCATTCCAAGTTTGAGCCGTCAAGTGAAGAAGAGATACAGAGCACATATTAATTTGGGATGTGTCTCAAAGCAGCACGAAGAGAAAAAGAAACACATGCAATCGGATATCTTCAAACGCCATCAGGCCTCCTACAAATGTGAGTTACAAATCTCAGATGTTTCAGACTGACGCATCAATGAACAGAAGGGATAATATAGAATAGTCGAAAGTAAACTAATCAGTAGGGCTGGTTATTATCAACAGCATCGCAATACAATGCATATCATGACACAGGGGTCACAATATGATGCATATCGCAATACACGTCTCCCAATACATGGTGATACATATTCCGATATTTTACATGACTTTACATCCATTTTTATGAAAACAGCCATATGTATAGCCAAATGACATTTTGGGGTTGGTGGGAAGATACTTGGAAGATGGCTTCAATTTCATTGACACAGCTTCCTATGAGGAAACAGAATCTGGAGACTGAAGCGAACTCTCCTATCGCTGGTGTTTAAGTCGCTGAGATGGATAAAAAAGCTCCTCAGTGTAGTGGTAAAGCCCCCGGGCCGGATGGGATCCCCCTGGAGTTCCTAAAGGCTCTGGATGTTGTGGGGCTGTCCTGGTTGACGTGCCTCTGCAACGTCGCGTGGATATCGGGGACAGTGCATCTTGATTTGCGAGTGGAAAGGTACAGCTATCCATTTACTGGTGGATCTGTGTTCCCATGAGCTACGTACGGGTGGTGACCGAAAGAACAAGATCACAGATATAAGTGCCTACAAGTCCCCACTCCACCTCCCATTCATCACTCCCTGTCCCCTACATGTTAAAGTCTAGAGATTGTTGTATTGTGCTACACAGTATGTGCCAGATTTTATGCATGTGCAATGACAATACATTCAATTCTGATTCTAAGTAGCCAAAATGAGTTTTCTCCAAAGGGAAGATAACAGCAGGATGAGAAGCTTGTCCATGGCTCAGAATAGAGCCAGTGTTGCTCTGCATCGAGAGGACCCACATTAGGTCATTTGGTTCGGATTCCTCCAGGATGCCGCGCTGCTTAAATTTCCAGGGCACGTCCCGCTGGAAAGAGGCTCCAGGAAAACCCAGGACAAGCTGGAGAGGACCAAGATGGCCTGGGATCCCCTAGAAAGAGCTGGATGAAGTGGCTGGGGAGAGGGAAATCTGGGCTTTCCTGTTAAGGCTTCTGCCCCTGCCACCCGATGGATGGACATTAGGGGTGTGAATTGCCTCGTACCTGGCGATTCGATTATGATTCGATACCGATTAATCCCGATACGAATCTATAAATTGACTATTGCGATTTTTAAAACTCAAATATAGAAAATACTAATCAGTAAACTTGTACATGTACACTGTAAGATTTGTATGATAATATATTTATCAGAAAATTCAGGTTTCAGTCTGTTTCATGTTTGAACAGCACTGAAATAAAATATTAAAGCTTAATGTTCCATTAATATAACATTCTTCGATGCGTGATGTGTAAATCCTAACCCTCAGTAAGACGTTTTGTTGAATATTCCCATAAAAAATTTATGTTTAAAAATCGATTCGGCCGCATATTGAATCAATTCGAGAATTGCGCGCTGTAATATCGCGATAAATTGCCGAATCGATTTTTTCTAACACCCCTAATTGACATTATAGTAAAACAAATTTCATACATCGCAGAATCTCGAAACAGTTTGACTTTGGAAGTTCCATTGTTATGGTAATACTAAAATTGAGTTCACCTATCCAATTTCAGAAATTTCAGGATGAAAAAAAATGTGTATGTTGTTGTTACTTACCCCAGGTTAGATTTGATCAAGTCAGGAAATGGACAAAAATAATGGCTAGACCCACATTTAATAGCATCACCAGAGCCACCAAGATCGAGTTGGGACCCTGTGGAAAAATTCAAAATTTGATTTGATGGCAATATCATGTAATATCTTTATTTAACTGTATTTAACCTTGATTTATCCAGGTAAGGCAATTGAGGACAGATTTTCATTTGCAATGCTGAACTGCATGCATATGGATCACTTCAGTGCATGGTGAAAATTGGTGCAAGTCTCTCAGCATTTTTTTTTCCCACTCGTGCTGTGGTGACCCCTGACTGACAGGGACTAAGCCAAAAGTCAAACAACAACTGTTCCAAGTTTGAAACGCAGGAATGGTTGATATTGTACATCCCATTCCCACGCACTTGTGGAGAGTTAAATCAAACAAAACATGGCTTTTATGAATTGGTTATCTTTCCCCTAATTATCAAAGCACTGGATTTGTTTTTGTAAAACGTTTTATGCCTTTTCCACTAACACTTTGAAGTCGATCATTTCAAACTTCCTTTTGTACTTCCAATATCCTATGTTAACACTTACCGACTCCTCCTCAACAATGTCAGGGCTAATTTCCACACTTGCTTTCTTGGTTTCTGCAAAACTTTTTGGTTTGATTGATTCCATCGTTTTTGTCTTGGAAGACTCCGGAGCTTTGGTGTTCTCTTTTGGTGGGACTGGAGAAGGACTGGGCACGGGTGAGGCTTTTGGTGCTGGTGCCCAAACTTGCTTGGCGGGGGTTGGCAAGCACGCAAGGCTTGATGGGTGAAAATCATCTTCAACTGGTTCTTCAGGTGGCTGCATCTTGACATCCTTGACGTAGTAACCATGATATTGGGAGTGGATTTGTCCATTGTTAGGGTAACCACTATTTGGCATGGCTGGTTTCACGGATGAAGATTCTGCCTGCTGCCTCACTTCCTGTCCCAGAGAGACTTTCGTTGCTGCCTTTGTAATGCCTGGATCATAAAAATAAAAAAAACATGAAAATGTCAGATGTGTTACCTGTATATGTCAAACAATAAATAAAGACATTGCATTGCATTTCAAAACCCACATAATTATGGCCAAAGATGGGAAAAGTACTGACATTCTCTACTTGGGTAAAAGTACAATTACTTGCGTAAAAACAACTTTGGTAAAAGTAAAAGTACTCACTCAAAAAATTACTCAAGTAAAATACAAAAGTACAGGCTCTGAAATGTACTTCATAAGTAAAAGTAAAAAGTATATTTACCGTATGTTCCTCCTACGTCAGTTTGAAAGATAGGAGTTAAAAAGTAGTCTAAAAAATAAATACTCAGGAAAGTACAAAGTACTGAAAAAAACTACTCAAGTAAAGAAACAAAGTTTTTATACATTTTTTTCTTCTTTTTTTTCAATTTTATACAAGTTTTGTGAATCTTGTTTCTTCTTTCCCTTTTAGCAACAGAAGTGAAAACGTCCCAAATGTGCCCAATGAGCCATTTTACAATTTTTAATTTTGCGTCACCACTTTAATATGCTCTAATAAGGGTCACCGGAATGTGGCAAAGAACTCTGAGGCGATGAAAAACAAATTGTTGCTCTACATCAGAGGTGGGTAAACTCAGTCTTCGTTGGCCGGAATCCTACAGCTTTTTGATGCTTCCCTTCTCCAACACACCTGAAGCTCATCAACAAGCTCTCATAAGCCTGATAACGATCCTGTTCATTGGAATCAGGTGCGTTGGAGCAGGGAAACATCCAAAACCTGCAAGACTCCGGCCCTCGAGGACCGAGTTTGTCCACCCCTGCTCTACATAAATATTGTCCAGGCGATAACAAGATTGGCAACCCCCTGTAACTGGATTCCAGAGGCAACCTGTGAAGCTCTGGTGAACTCCATTGCCAGTGCTGGAAAATAAAGGTGGCCTCTCAAAATATTGGCAATTTGGGTATAATTTGGATAATTTGGCTTTGAGAGGTCTGCTCAGTTTTGTGGTTACAGCACACTGCTTACAAGGCAATAAAATATTTACAAAAATGTGAGGGGTGTACTCACTTATGAGTGTGCCTTAATTGTTCCTCATTTTCAAAATCTTTACTCACTATCAGGGCAAATCCATTCCACCATGAAGGAAATAATAAGAATGTTGTCAACATGAGGACAATTCCATTCTTTTCTTGCTTGTACCGCCCACATCAAAATGAAAGAAAAAAAATGCTTTCCAAATGAATAAATGCAAGCACGTAGTAAATATTTACTTGCAACGACTCATCACGACGACAATCAAACAACAACAATCAAACAGATCTTACCTTCAGTTAAAGTCTCAGCTGTTGGGCTTTTGTTTACTTTCCCAGGAGGCTTTGGGGGACTGACAGTGGCGGATGGTTTACTGCTGAAGACCGTCTTCTTCATGGGAGTTGGTGAGGGAGTGGGGCTCTGAGACGGAGAATGTGTTGGTGTCGTGCCTTTGCGGTAGAAATGCGGGCTACTTGACGGCGTTTTCTCCATTTTACTCTCCTCGGGGACCTCCTTCACCTCCACTGGTTCATTGTATTTCTGCCGTATATAGTCTGGGCCTGCAAGACAGTTCCCAAAACGAAATTATAACACATGACAGCTTTCCAACAGATTTCAGTTTTGCTATTCACGGACTTGGGGTTAATCTACTGCTTCTCGATTCTTTTTTAATAGTAAGTGTTACGTATTACGTTTGTGTGTGTAGCGGGTGAACGCTTGTTTACAGCGATCAAACTTTTTCTTCCGCGACCAAAATGTCACCAAGCAAATTATTTGCTGTTGAAATGCGAATAAAGCCTGAGTTGAATAAGCAATGCAACACCCGGTTCCCTTCGTCTGGATTTTACCTGATTGAGACGAGAGCTGCGTTCACAGCAACCCAAACCAAAACACTCCAAAAAGTTAACATAAGTGAAGCTTCATCTGCATGTTATTACGTCCAATAATGTGCAGAAAGACACTGTCTGTGCTAACGACAACGTTATTTATCATAGAATAATAAACACATGAATGACTGTATGTGAAGTGTAGCTAATTGTGAGTGATATTTTTAATCTTTTTTTTTTTTTGGTGCTTGACAACATGAAAATGAAGAGAGTTTATTTTTGGGATTGATTTATGCTTTGAAGCATTAATATTAATTTCCACAATTAAAGGTTAGTATACAGTCATTGCCATTGAATGAAATAGAAAATATACTGCGGTAACGTGATCCCACGATAATGTTCTTGACAAAAGGTTAAAAATATGGAAATTTAAACAAATTGTTCTGGAAGATAATTTCAGTAGGTTGGCAGCTTTGCGTTAATGAGAATGGCCAGCAAGATTTTTGGAGCACCGTCGTGCCTCTCCATTTATTGTTCAGATGATGTTTAAATCTCTAAGCACATTTTATGCTTTTTTTTCCTTCAATGAATTGAAGATATATGCACATTTTAACTTTGTTGAGTATATGGATGTTTGTGTTCTAAGGAGCAGTAACGCCATACTGTATATTACTGTACTGTATCAAATTGTGTAAAATTGTATTGAATCATATCGAGTTACGTATGGTATCGTGACCTGTGTATCCAAGTAGATATCGTATCGCCGGGTTCACAAAGATACCCAGCCCTAGTCTTTTGGTAGGCGTGGTTAAGTGCACAAACAAACATAACCCACCAAAACATACAAAGCACCACCGAATTGTTGTGGTAACATTCTACGATGCAAAATTCTGGAGACCACCACCTTAAGTGACAATAAAAGTGTTGTTCCAATGTCATAGTTACCTGGCTGATGGAAACTTGGTGAGAGTTCTCTGGCCACGGTTCTTGCAATATCTGCGTCTTGGCTAGCTGAATGTGCAGCCTGATCTGCTGCCTCTGCTTTGGCCCGAGTGTGGGATGTCCTGCAAAAGTCCATAGTTTAGTAATGGCAAGAAAAAGGACATGAGGACGGAGCTGTCACTTATTATTGCAATTTTGCAAATGCAATAATAACGAAAATTAGGAGTGCATGACCGCGGGCAGCAACATTGTAACCAACCTGCCAGCCTTCGTTGGATCATGTACTGCAGTATATAAACAGCACCAGTCACAAGTTTGTAGATACATCCTTTTATTGCAATAGTGCACTCTTGACTGGTGCCGCATGTATCATAAAAGTTGTTGCCCCTTCCCCCCCAAAAAAACAAAACAAAAACAAAAACAGGTTGAGATAATCAGGTCAACAGCAGTTTCCATTTATTTGAGTATTTGATTGTTTATTTAGCTGACTGTTCTATATTAAGGGCAGCATTTGATACCAAAATGGCTTAATTATACTGGCTCATTGTTACTATACCCAACCAAGTGCCTATTTCTAAGGTTTGTACTTTGTAGTAATTAGGTTGCTTTTTCTTAAGTTCATTTGGCCAGGTGATGAAAATAAAAACGTTTTGATGGTTCTACACTTTTCAAGCAAAAACTGATCTCCAATCAATAGAAATATGGCGAAGCTGCTATCAATTAAGGGATTCTATGTTGCAATGTAATTAAAATTTTAATTTTAGTTAACGTACCCTATAATGCTGCAAATTCAACAAATGGTTATTTTTTCGCTCTTTTTTTTTACAGTACAACACAAAATTATTTGAAATTCAGTTGTGTATAAGATTTTTGAACAGTGCATTTAAAAATAATAATAATACTGTTATTATTGGGAGGTTTGTTCAAACTCATTCAAATTATATTCTTAACATCTGATGTGAAGTGACAATTATGCTGACTTATTTGCATTGACTATCAACTCAACTCAAATGTAAAATCAAAGAAAATATCATTTTTAATAAATTGTAACACAGGGTAGTAATATCATGGAACCCACTAGGAAGCAATATATTACTCCCATTTTAGCATCACTGCACTTGCTCCCTCTGCGTTTTAGAATTGATTTTAAGATTTTACTGATTACCTTAAAAACTCGTATGGGGCTGGCCCCAATCTATTTATCCAAACTTATAATTACTGTATGAGCCAGCCCGCAGTCTCAGATCAAATAGTCAGTGAAATTCTCCTGGTTGTCCCAACGTCAAGGCTTATAAATAAATGTGATAGAGCTTTTTCAGTCAGAACGCCTCGACTTTGGAACAACCTGCTTCTGGATCTGAGACGTACAAATTCCGTTCCCTCTTTTAAGTCACTTCTTAAGACCCACTTTTATAGATTGGCTTTTAATAGTTGAGGTTTTCTTATCTCGTTTCTTAATCATGTAGTTCTTATTTAACTTTTATTTTCTTTTACTTCTTTTAGTTTATTTTATTTTTTAAATCCCTTTTTTTTTATGAACATTATTTGATTTTTGGAATTACTCATTTTATTTAGCTTGCACTATTATTCTTATCATTCTTATTATTATTCAATTGCGGAAAAAATGCACAATATGTATCTTTTGATGTTAAGTCTGTTCACAAAAAAAAATGTTTTAAATTCAGGTAAAGCAAAACGCACGTTGTTCTAAAATTTTGAATCTAAAATATAGATCCTGCCATCCATTCTTCGTGTGTAACGCAATATAGCGATCAATAAATTTTGCTTAACAAGTGAGAGTAATTGGCAGCATGTGTAAATGACGCAATAACTCGCATATATAGTTACAGTGGAGTCGCGTTATTCACGTAGGAGAGTGACCAGGGGTTGTGATTACCTGGAAGTGGCAATCTCTACTTTGGTTCTGGCAATGGCAGCGGCTCTCACTGCTCCTTCAATGGCGCGATCCACCTTCTGTTTGGTCTTGGTGTTCTTCAGTGGGAATAACTGCTTTCTGATACCTCGGGCCAATACGTTATTTTTATACTTCCCTTCTTCTTTGATGCCGTTCGGAAAGACAGTACAGCCGTAGCCATGGCGCTTATTGTTTAACCATTCTCCTTCATACTTCATTCCATTGGAACGCTCCGAGACGCCAAAGCCGTTGCGTTTGTCATTCTTCCACTCGCCCATGTAGGACTCAGTAGTGGTGGCATCTACATTGTCCTCTAGAGTCAAGTAGTCATCAGCTGGGTCTCCGTCTCCAAAGCTGATGGTGGAATTGGCATCACTTGAACTGATACGACTCATGGTGGTTTCACTACGTGCCGAGCTGCGCTTACTGGAGATGGAAGAGCGCGAATCTGATTTGCGCAATCGTTGCAGGCTGCCGAAAAGAGAGCCACGACGAAAGAGACCCTTCTTTTTCTCAGTACCTTCACCATCTGAATGGAAGTTGAGCACAAAGCCACCACGTGTGCCAGCAGGGCTATCAGACAGACTGTCTCGTAAAACTGTGCCGTTACTCTGTTCGCTGCGCAGGGAAGCCAGTGAGGTTCGAAGCGGTGAGCGGATGACCGATGCCATACCATATGGGACACTCTGACGAACACCATACCCGTGCCGCATGCCGCCAGTCCACTGACCCTGGTATGTCCCTGCAGCAACAACAGAGACAGAAAAGCAGTTTAAGACGTTAAAGAGAAACAGTGACTACATGTGAAATCCATGATAATCTGCACTTTTGCAGTGTTCTCAAAAAAAGTAATACGATGTAATAAAAGTATCAATAAAAATAATTTGCAGTGAGCTTAGGTGAGGTACAGTGGAACCATGAAAACAACAGTAGGTTATAGAAATATGCAACACTCAGGCCGAATATTTTCTTTGAAGGTACAATGTGTACTTTGTAGAATTTAGTGCCACCTAGTGGTAAACTAAAAGAAAGCAACAATTTTGAAGCACCTGCACTCAGAGAGACCACATTTGCAAGCTTACCATCGATTACTACCAATTATTATTTGGAGTGAGCGGGTGAGCAAGCAACCTGGCAATAGGGGTGTGCCCAAAAAATCGATTCCCATAAGAATCGCGATTCTCATTTAGTACGATTCAGAATCAATTTTAAATGTCCCAAAATTGATTTTATTTCAATTATTGTATACTGTCTTGCCTTTGTCTGTGTGTGCCTTTATTTGGAGCGCTGTTCATGTTGTACCCGATTGGGCCACTTAGGGGCAGTGTGGTTCCACGCGGTCTAATACACTGTTAAGTTGTAGCCACATTAGAGAGTAGAAGGAAAAAGTCACCATCAAGTTATTCGAATAAAAGTTGTTTTTTTGCAGCGTGGAGCCGTTCTTTTGAGTGATAAAAGTGCCGCGAGTAGCGCGCTAAGTAGCATTAGCGAGTCAGACTGGAGTAGATCACTACAATTCCTTGCACATCTATAGATTGAATCAAAAATCATTGTCAATCAAATAATTTTGAATCAAAAATCGTTCTTAATCAAAAATTGACTCGAAATGCACACCCATAAATCGGAATTGAATCGAATCGTGAGACATTCAAAGAGTCCCACGCCTACCTGGCAAGCAGGAGCTAGTGTGAGCGGCGAGCAAGAGTGGCTAGCAAGAACGGTGAATGGGAGAAGCTAGCAAAAGCTAGAGCGAGCAAAGCAGAGGTAGACAAGCTGCAGGACTGTCACGGGACTCAGCGATGACCAAAGCAGTGGAAGGTAAGCGGCGGTCAACCCATTTCACACTTGTCATTTGTTGTCAACAATGGCTGCGCAGAGCACGACGGAAGAATTGCAATCTGTAGTAGGGAGGGTGTGAGCAGGCCTGGCTAATGATGGCGAGTGAGCTAGCGAGCAGCCCGACAACGAGGAGCTAGAGTTAGCGACGAGTACGATAGACAAGTTCTAGCGAGGTGTGGAACGTGGAAGCACTACAAATCATTTTCACTGTCTAAAACAGTACCACAAATGTCAGTATAAAGTGTGTGAAGCTGCATGCTGCAGAAGCCCCAGTTGTGAACCGTCCACAAGTTAGGGTTTGTCATATTTTGTTCTTTTCATAACGATCCGTAATTGCACCTGTGGATTTGTCAGAAAGGGGAAGAAATTTTGTAATTTGATTTCAGCAAACCATTTATAGCTACCAAATAAAATAAAAATGTTTATTGCATTTTTCTTGTGAGTAGATCTCAGAAAAAAAGATTAGCCTACTATATTTTATAGGCTATATTTATCTAAGATATATTTCTGCAGTGTGCACCTTGCAGAGCTTAAATTTAAAAAGGGTACTGCTATTGTTATGTAAAATTGATATTAAAATTTTATTATAATGTATTCATTCGATTTTGCCACTGTTCACTGAAATAACTGGTTTCAAGAAAGCTAGTGACATGTCATATTTGGCTTTGACTGAAATCTTGCTTGCGGGTGGTGTGGCGGACTATATATCGGGATATATATTGTATATTGATATTAAGCCAACATATATCGGGATATGACTTTTGGTCCATATCGTCCAGCCCTAGTTTACCAGTTATTCTACATTAAATGGAGCTCTGCTACTCTACTGAAGCTACTCAAAAGAGAAATGTAACACACACAAAAATGGCACAAGAAGCTAAACTACAGTTGGGTGGAGCCACGGAAAGAATACAATAACAATGTCTTGGACTAATTCAGTGACAGCAATGTATTATTATAAACATTACTGAACAGTGTGTACTAAACAAATAATGTGTTACAGTTGAAGAGGTGGTCATCGGTCTTTTGTATTGTTAATTATTTTTTGTTTCAGTAAATCAACTTAATTACTTAAATTGACAACGCCAATCTCTCTCTCTCTCTCTCTTAGAGTCTATCACATTTAATAGTAAAAAAAATAAAAAATCCAATAAACAAAACATCCGATTTGTATTGGATCTTTTGTGTGTTGACTGTAGCTTTCTTATGAGATTACAAAATAAACAAGGAAACTTCTGTGAAGACTCAATAGATAACATGGATTTGTTACGTTATGTTTTCAAATAGTTCACCGACATAATTTTATCCAACATCTAGGGTCAAATGGTACATCATGTCAAACATAAGAGATGCATTTAAGGTTAAGCGCCACATGTAAAAATGTAGCTTCCGTAGACACTGCTGCATTACGTGATCACAAAAGTAGGTTCAATACTGAAAGGCTAGCTGCTACTTGTAAAGCCGTTACTGCCCAACACTGCCTAAAATGCATGTTTTTTTTTGGTGTAGAATACGTGCAGCAACAAAAGTGCATATGGAAAATATATCTAATATAATTTTTCCACCACATACAAAATGTAATGCTGACAGTGACACGAGTGACAGGTACATACGCAAAGTATTGACTGGATGCACATGTTTTCTCACACACAACACTCCTGTTGCACAGCGACAGCAACAAGCGGTTCAGCCCCAGATGCAATGATGTTGTACTGAAAGGAGTGTCGCAGTTCTCAAAATGAAATTGTAATTTGTAATACATTATTAAAGGGGTAGTCAAGTCAAAAAATTTCTTCACAATAATATGTTGCATGCCCCACTAAACACGGTATTCTGATTAATATTACCTTTGTGATTTAAGCAGCAAAATCCACCCATTTGTATCCTTCTCAGGGGCAACCATTTTGCCACTTAGACTGAAAATGACATCACAGTGCTTAAGGGCTCCAGTAATGACCAATCACAGCTCACGGCCGAGCGCGCACAGCAGGTATTATTAGTATTTTTATTTTTTTATTTTTTAATTGCTGTGATTGGCTGGCAACCAGTTCAAGGTGTACCCCGCCTACTGCCCAAAGCCAGCTGGGATAGGCTCCAGCACCCCCCGCGACCCTAGTGAGGAATAAGCGGTTAAGAAAATGGATGGATGGATGAATATTTTTTAAATCGCCGTTGTTTTATTATATTGTTATATTTCTTGTTACTAATTTAGTTTCTGGATTTTATTTCAAGTTATATTTAAAGTTGAGTTTTAGTAGTTTTGAAATCAATGAATATGAGTTGGGATTTCAATATCCACCAAAAGTAATTGAAACGGTTATTTTTAACCATCGCCAGCCCAAGTAAGAGTGGTTAGCACTGCTCACAGAAAGAACAGGTGTAGAGTTTTCTCCCAAGTACTCCAATTTCCTACAACTAAAACATGTGTAAGGTTCATTGACCAAGGTGCTGACACAAGATCTGGATTCATTCCCCAGACTTGACATCGTTGCTGCCCATTGCTTATCAGAGATAGACTAACTGCATAGAATACATTTAACTGTGGATTGTAGATGTGAAAAATTAAGTACAGTACCTTAGCTACAAAAAAGCTTGAATCATTTTCCTGAGACATAAAATCAGGTTACGTAATCTTTGAAAAAAAGACAACAATAGCTTTCCCGCAGTGCAATGAGCAAAAGAGGAGTTTCTTCAACTCGCAAGCAGATGACATTCTAACCATCTCGAGAATATACTGTGGTGATAAAATAGTTAGCTTCATGGTCTGGTTATGAGAGCTTTGGCCTCGGGCTTGGGTCTTGGCCCCGATGAGTTAGCTGGAGAATGTGAGAATGAGCTATTTTAAAAGATGGAAGTAACTCGAGACACTTGGAAGTCTGTTGGCTTGCCAAAGATATCTCAGTGCAACTATCTTGCTATATGGAAGAAGCCTTACCGACTGACTTGACGAAAGAGCTAAAAAAATACACTACGAGATAAAGGCGTCTACGCAGCTTAGAATCTTAAAATTTGGCAAATGATGAAAATTCAACAAACCATCAATGTATTGTACTCAATGTTATGCAGGGTTCTACATTAACAAGGACTTATTTTTGTGAAAATAATTCCCATCACTACTTCAGGGTGAACTGGAGCCAATTCAAATGCACTCTGAGCTGGTTCCCAGCCAGTTGCCAGGCCAACGAAAATTTCATCTTGCTTGAACAAAAGAAGATATAGATATGCCCCATTCTAGGTGTAACAACTTTGGGACATTGTATGTAACAATAAGCAGAATCACATTATGAACAGAAAAGACTCAAGCTGCATCCAATTTCTGAGATAATCCCTTGTGCGGATGACTTCTCTTAGGATGTTTAGTGCTGCTACCAGTTTAATTTGAGTAGGTTTGTCCTTCCTGTCATTTCTACATTTGGCTGACATTACACTTGACCACAGTCAAATCAAGCATATCAAGGCGCTTTTAGTGCTTAATTAGCAGGGAACTTCAATCTTGACACATTAGTTCCTGAGACAAATATTCCCTCTGGAGTACAGTACTGTTGTTTTGCATTCAGACATATGGAAAACTGCACTAGACGTCAAATGTAGGAGCCAATAGAAAAAACAAAACACCAGAGATGGGAAATCCAGATCCACAATGTGAAAATGCTTCCCAGAGTTTGCCACAGGTACTTCTACTCAACCGGCAGGTAAACGAGCTTGTCTACTTGCCGGTTGAATAGAAGCACATTCGCCAAAGGTGCTTTTACACACAACAAGAATCATGCAGCTTGAGGTGCGTTCGGAAATTCACTTGACGCCCAACACGACTGTTAGAGTGGTGTGTTTGGAAAGGCAGAGTGTGCTCGGAGCGTGTTTCCGAATGCCCCCGAACCCATTTCTGGTGAAATATAAAACAGCTTTTTTAATGTGTATATTTTCTATTGTGGTCAACAGTACTGATTGTGGAAATCTCAACACGGGCCGCATTTGGCCCCAAGGCTGGACTTCGGATATGCCTGCTCTACAGTGTATACCACATACATAACTGATTAATGCAATTTCTGTAGAAATTGCGTGTGAAGGCTGTGAGGCTGAATGAAAAACTGTGGAATGATTTGCAATGATATTGAATGTCATGGAATGCTGCACAATGACCTGGAAAGAGCTGAACAGTTGAAAGTTGGAACCGGGTTTGAATAAATGCAGAAATTAGAGCAGAAAAATCAGAAGAAGAGTAAGGTGTGAAGAATTAAGTGAGGAACAGCGTACGAGGTCTGCACCCTCAGCAGGGTCCCCAAAGGTACATGGATGTTTTGCCCTACCAGTCTACAATTTCTTTGTGGACTTGGAGAAGGCGTTAGACTATGTCCCTCAAGGAGTTCTGTGGTGGGGTGCTCCAGCAGTACGATCTGCTCGGTCCCTATATAACCGGTGTCAGAGTTTGGTCCACAATGTCGATTTATTTTCAGTGAGGGTTTGACTCTGCCAAGGATGGCACAGGTTCTGTGTATAACCTTTTTGGACAGAATACTGTATCTAGATATAGCTGAAGCATTGAGGGTGTCCAGTTTGGTGATCTTCGTATCACGTCTGCTTTTTGTAGATGGTTCTGTTGGCTTTATCAAGCAGCGATTTCCACTTCTCACTAGAGGAGTTCGCATCCGAGTGCGAAGTGGTTGGGGTGAGAATCAGCACCTCCCAATATGAGGCCATGGTCCTCCTGTGTCGGGGTGCCCTCTCCAGGTTGAGAAGGAGATCCTACACCAAGTATCTTGGGGTCTTGTTCATGAGTGAGGGCAGGATGGAGAGGAAGATTGACAGACGGATCTGTGCAGCGTCGTTCTTGGTCTGACGTGGTGAAGAAGGAGCTGAGCCGAAAGGTGAAGCTCTCGATTTACCAGTCGAGCTACGTTCCTACCTTCATCTATGGTGACAAGCTGTGTGTCGAGACTGAAACAACAAGATCCCGGACACAAGAGGTCGAAATACGTTTTTGACGTAGGGTGCCTGCTCTGGGCTAGATAGGGTGAGAAGCTTGGTCGAATCGAGATGAGCCAGATGAGGTGGCTCGGGCATCTGCCTTCTGGACACCTAGTGAAGTGTTCGGGGCATAGCCCACCGGGGATTACGCCTCGGAATCCCCCCAGGGGAGCTGGAGAAAGTGGCTGGGGAGAGCAAAGTGTGGGCTTCCCTGTTTAAGCTGCTGTCCCTGCGGTCGGACTTTGGATAAGTGGAAGAAAATAGATGGATGGTTGAAATATATTAAAAGTGTTAATATGACTTAAGTGGAATACAATCATAGACAATATACACAAATTTTGTTGCCATATTTGTTGATTAGAAATGAATATAAGGGGAGAACGACTGCTTCAGTGGTGGGAAAGCTCATTTCTTCTGAATCAGAAACAGAATATCAGGTCTATATTTTCAAAAAATTCTCTTCTCCTGCAGCTGAAACTTTGAGGTGTCATACTGCTCTGGGCTTGGCTGTTTAAATGGCATTGTTGATTACTCCATACATTACAGCACGTACATTACCCATTTTCTTAACCGCTTGTCCTCACAAGGATCACGGGGGGCGCTGGAGCCTATCCCAGCTGGCTTCGGGCAATAGGCGGGCGGGGTACACCCTGAACTGGTTGCCAGCCAATCACAGGGCACACAGAGACAAACGTCCTGCTTTCTCTTTCCTCTTAAACATTACAGGAGGTGATAAGGGCCTTGACGTAAGAGTTTTTGAAGAAATTGAAACTAACAATACATTGTGAAGCGGCACAAAAACCACGCTCAGTTTGTTGTTCTATATTTATGGCCAAAAATTGCTTTTCACATGACTTTCTCCTGCATTTGCATAGGTCAGGGGTCAGCAACCTTTACTGTCAAAAGAGCCATTTAAGGTTAAAAAAAAATCTGTCTGGAGCTGCAAAACATTTAAAGATTGTGATGAAGGAAGTGTTAGTCTATTGTACTGAGGACCGAAGAGCTAATTAGAGCTGCACCACGACACAAAAATATGACAGCAACATCCAATACGTAAACATTCATTTTCTTCTACATTTCCTCCTTCCTCTTTGGATTTTTTTTTCCTTTTTGGTAATTTTTCATACTTTGTTTTTCATAAATTTTTAGGATTTTATGCTTTTCTTTAAAATTTCTGACATTTTTGGCAATATTGTGGACATTTAATATTAATTTTCTGGATTTCTTCTTTTGTTTTGGGACATTTTATGATTACTTTTTGAACGTTTTCTTTTCTTGATTTTTATTTATTAATTTCTCTCTTCAATTTCATTTTATGGCAATTTTCTGGTTTTCCTTTTCCTTTTTGAACATTTTTAGGTACTTTTCAAAACTTTTTCAGCTACTTTTTGTCTTTTTCTGATGACCTTAAAATTTGGATTGACATTTTTTGAACATTTAACAATTTTTTTTTAAATCTAAATCATTAATTCATTTGAAGAATATTTTATCTAAAAAATAAAAAATAAATATGTTTAAAAAAATACAAATTTCTACGATTTTTTTCAGAGATCCACAGGGAGCCACAGGAGAGGGACTAAAGAGCCACATGTGGCTCCAGAGTAGTAGGTTGCAGACCCCTGGCATAGGTTAATGACAGTGGCTCATTACGACTTGCGTACAAATTGGGTTTCCACTGCTAATGTAGAAATGAAACTCCATTAGAGGTGGTGCAGAGGACCCCCTGCATATAGAAACACAGTAAATACAACAGCGCAGTTTGATACCCTGACCTGATTTTGTGGCATGCACATTTATGTACCTCGATTTTTGTGAGTTCCGTTCGGAGTGGCTGGTCGACAAGTTGTGTTGTGTTGGCTGACACGCTACAGTAGTACCAGTAGCTACAACAGGCCCAGCTTGACTTAACTGAAAGTCGCAAAAAAAACACAGTGAATTAAATTGGGAATAACGATAAAGTATGGAAACCTAAACTCGCAATACTCTTAAGACACGGCAACACCGTGAACATCTAAATTCTCATTTGGCTACTCATTTGGTCTTTTTAATTAGTTTTTAATGCTGTGCCGCCGGTGGAATCAACGATCAGGTGCATTGCAAGTTGGTTTTTGGATTTTTTTTCATGCAGAGATTTCTCCAAATTCTCTGGATTTTCTGGATTATACAGTATTATGGACCAGAGATGATGAAATCACTAAATTCTTTGCCACTGTTGCCGCGCTCTGTCAACCACGTGACAAATGAATGTATTTATATGAGGAGAATATGAAAATACAAACTGCAAATCCAGCTCAGGTTGGAATTTTTTTTATGCACTGCATACATTTGCCGCGTGCTGAGAATATGAGAGGTGCGCAATTGATCACACGCACACCTTAGAGGGAACAATAGGCAAGCATCGCATTGAAATAAATGGAAATAAAATCCATTCTAGCCCCAGAAGATTTTTTTTACTTGATATCTCTCCATGTAGTTTAAAATTAAAGAATTATTTTTTTTGCCCTCTTCTCTTCCTTCATTACTTTTTCTTTGTGGTGTCAGCAAAATAACAACCGAGAATGACGTGCTTTAAAGTGGCCTCGCCAGCAGAAAAACTCAGGTTAGTTGATTCTCAACACTTTCCTTCCCTGCTCTCCCTCTCTCATTCCTTTTCGTCGTGGTGTCGGCACAGTCACAGCGGAGAATGACGCACTTCAAAGCAATCTCACCAGCGGGTACAGTTAGTCAGTGTGCTGGCTCTAGTCGGTAAGCCTCGCTTTTGCCAATCGCCAGTCACACGAGTAATTTTTACAACTCTTTAAATATTTGAGGTCTTTACTGCATTAAATAAGTCACTCTTTACTACGACTCATGTTGTCCTTGGGGCAAACTAGTACCTGCTTGCACCTGTTTGTTTGTTTTTAGAACAATGCACATCAATCACAGCAAAACACATCAGTCAAGTCAAGTCATCTTTATTTATATAGCGCTTTTTTCCGTGTGCAACTGCTCTCTGCTTGCCAAGAAGGAGAAGAAATTGGAGTGAATTTACTTTAAAGTGCTGCCTTGTTTACTCAGCTCTGAGAGCAACCAATCATATTTTGCCCTGCTTAAACATCCCCTCAAAAAAGAGAAATTACTCATTACTGGTGACAGGCATTATTAGCGGTTATTGAAACCTTGACTTTTAACAAACCACGATAAACTGTAAAACCAGTGATCGGCCCATGCCTAGCGACAAATCACACAAACTTAAGTGTAGAAAAATATTTACAGTAGGCTATAAACCAGGTTGTGGCTTTACAACTGGAATTATGTAATTGTGGATTGTAGTAAATTTCTACAGAGGATGTTGAGCCTTGTGAATGACTAACAAGTCAATATCCTGCCAGGTTCAAACGAATTGATTTGTACTTTGTACTTTGAAAAGACTTTGATCTGTTCCAGCACTTTTGCTACCATCAATTCTTTTGATTCCAATGTTGTTGTTGTTTTGAAGGACTGCTCAGATGATTGGGCGCCCACTGTACAAAGAGTCATAGCTCTTGGCTTTGAACTGTGGGAGGAGTGCCCCACTAGCTTCTTGCACAGGCCAACTGCAATGTTCTCCACTGTGTGGTCATCTGGGAAGTAAGCAGTCTGAAGATGATGAGCTTTACGGTTGAATTCTTTGTTGACCAAATGCACGGTGTAAGGGGTTCTGCTGTCCTTCTTGACCACATGTGCGTAGAAATAGTGAAAAAACGCTCCTGTATTTAGCGCTACTGCGACTCTTTGTCTGCATAATTTGTATAGTGTAGCTCTGGTATGGCAACCTGGCTAAAATATGTGTGGGATGGAATGCCGTAATGTTTATCCCGTGTCTTTACCATAGCTGTAATCCCAACCATGGTAACTGTGTTGAGGGGGCATCATATATTGCCCAATGAACTCTGCTATGGCATGAGTAATTTCACAGTGCTGTTTTAAATCTTGTTCATCCGCAGATATGCTTTCAAACATGTCGGTTAGTAGTGATCCCTGTCGCATGGTACTCAGCCGACTTGACACACTGCTCGTCATTTTTTTAAGCAATGCACTTGTCATACACAGCCTTACGATACTTTTGTAAATGCTATGTTGTAGCTACGGTAACAAGACACATTCTAAACAATACCTTACTTTGAGCCACATGTTCATTCCTAAATCCAAAATAGGTGCAGACAACCAATGTTCCCTCGAAACTGTGCATGTGAGCAATTGTGCACTGCCCTCACCATCTCAGTATGGTAATGTATAAAGCGCAAAAAAATTACCTGAGCTGTATTTGGATTTCATATTCTCCTCATATGTAGTTTTAAAGTTTATTTGGCACATGTGGTTGACGAAGTGGTAAAGAAAAATGCCACAAAAAAGATTGAAATGCAAGGCGAGCACCTACGTCATGTAACAATTTTCACACCAGTCATGCTCTCCGCAGAAGCAAACTAATTCATTTGAACTGTTCTTGGTTCCGTCCTACGCGGGCGGCTTCTTTACAATACCTTACTAAATGAGCAAAAATAGATAGTAGTAGACAGTTGTGATGTGTTTGAGAACACGCCAATAGCAGAGGCCACATTGTCCAGTGTTAGCCCTGTTGACTGTTACATCACTAATCTGCTCATAGCCAATCAGGGGTCAAGAACCTCAATGCTGAGTGAGAATGTCGCTGCATAACTGAAGCATTATTACTGCAACACAATTCACAGTTCTGGCAGCTCCAAGTAGCTTTCGGCATCAATGCAGGAGCCAATGCAAATCACACTTTAGCTGGTTCAGTCCAGGGCCGCAGCTAGTTATTTGGGGGCCCAAAGCAAACATAGTCAGAGCTCCCCGCCCTCGTGTACTTCAGTTCAATTTTTACAAAAGGTGTGCTATGAAACACAGGCCACTTTGTCCTGCTTTTTCAATGTGTTACACTTATCTGACAAGCTAAAGTTAGCCTACTACTAATATTTACCACCAAATATTTTTAAATACTAATCTTTATCACCTAAAAGTATGAATTCGAGGAAAATCTCCTTCTTCCTGAGCTAGGAGAAGTTCTTAAAATCTCTCGAGGATAGATAGATAGCTAGATAGATAGATAGATAGATAGATAGATAGATAGATAGATAGATAGATAGAAAACTCACGAACAAAAATAACATGAAACTAAAATGAAGAATTAAAACAACAATGAGAAGAACTAAAACAAATGAGGATTCGCCGATGTGTCAAAGAGTCGCAGTGTAGCACCAGCTACTGGCAGTGGGGACTTAAATTAATGTTTGTTTGTTTTTTGCCATACATATCTGTAGCTGGTATCGGCCTTCTTTACGAATACCCGACATCTTGAATAAGGCTGGTATTGGCCAGATATCGATACCTGGTATTGGCACTCGCACATCCCTGTAAAATACGGTAGTAAACACATCTCTGTCCTACAGTATATGTGCAGTACAATACAGCTAAGCAGACAGTAAATCAACCAATTAATGTAAATCACGTCACAAGCACGAGCAGTAATCGCATTCATGTGTCCACATCATTTCATGATACGTGCATGAACATTATAAATGTTATATGCCCGGTATGATGAGGACACTAACAATGAAATTGGTTGGTTTCTTATCCATTCTATTCTATTTCTTTTCCCATTTCTATTTCTTTGGAATACTGCGTTGTCCTTAAATCTGAATCCCAAGTAAAATGTGAGCAGCAGCTATACAGAGATCTTTAACAGTGCTAAAAATGAAGGGAGTGCAAAAGAGGCACATGCCACTGTGTTAGGAAGGCAGGTTTCATGTAACCACAAGTTGGTATAAAGAGCCCTCCTAAACATTTGCTGCAGATATAATGCCATTCTTGTGAGGGCAGTTGATTTCATTGCCATGAAGCGGATTTACTTACTTTTACAAAACCAATATGCCAATGGTCTTTTTTACATAGCTTTCATACAGTATGGATTCTCAAACTGACTGTACGTGATCGGGTATTAGGCAATTTGAAGGCTGTACGTTGAGGGACGGGAAGCATATGAATTCCTTGGTTTCCCACATTCACCGCCTACAACTCTTCTAAACCTAAGCCATGGGTTTAATTTTCTCTACAATGCTCGTCATGACATATCTTATCTGTAATGGTTAATATTGAATTTCATTCTGCCTGTCTCTCTGTCTCTCTTTAGGCAAATGGGGACGCTGAGAACATATCATAAACGTAGCCTTACTTAACTGAAATAGATACCCCATGTCAAGTTATTGAATGGAGATCAGCCAACTAAGAAGCTCAAAACATATGGTGACAACCATCAGCGATGTTTTCCACACTCTGTGTTCAGTCAGCACTACAGTACAGTGCCTATAAATAAAACTGACAAACTTGCTATAGAGTAGCAAGTTAAGCTTCAAATGCTATTTTACCATTATTAACATGCAAGCTGATCACAACTACACAGCACAGTGGTACCTCGCAGTTTGAACATAATTCGTTTCTGCGAAGTGTTCAAAGTCCGAATTGTTCAACCTCCGAAAAAATTTTTCCCATAGGAAATAATGTAAATGCAATAAATCCGTTCCCAAGCTCCAAAAACAGAAAATTCATATTTTAATTTCTATTTATGATTTTTTTTTTTTAATTTACAGTACAGTACAGTATTTAAACAATAACAATACCTTACCTTTTTTGTTGTGGCGTGATGGCATCAGTGGATGATAAATGCTATGTTAATGCTAGCTTTAGTTCAGTGCTGAGTTTGTGTATTTTACATTGGGCATATTGTAAGACTACTAAGCGGTCCTTGCGTGCGTTGTTTAACGTCAGGCACGTTGTTGAACAGCTAAGGGGGGTCCTCGTGCCAATTTTTACAGAAGTAGTCACGGTAGTTACAATGGCGCAATAATCTCCTTCCTAATTCTACTGTGGTTCGCATCACTGCATGTTTTTCTTTGCTGCCACTGGCATTGTTGTCTTTCTTTGGGCCCATGGCAAAGAAAATTGTCGTGGAAAAATCAAAACGCACTTGTGAATGGAGCACCTGCGGGAGTATATGTGATCTGACTGGAAATGAGCAGTGCATCGTCTCAACTACCGCAACGTGAGGATTCAGCATTGCTCGGCTTTACTCGTCTACCCGTTTTCAAGGTACGTTCGGCTTAGCTTGCTTTGCTTGGGTGTTCAAACTCCGAAAATGAGTTCAAACTCCGAAGCATTTTTTACTCCGATTTTTGGGTTGAAGTCCGAATTGTATGAGTTCCGAGACGTTCAAACTTCGAGGTTCCACTGTATATACAGCCAATTAAAATCAAGCCCCCCACCCAACCACACCTCAAACACCCCCCCCCTTATCTCTGTGGGGGCTTCTTGCTAATGTAGCATGATGAATATTTCTTGTGCACTGATAGACAGAATGTGGCTTACTTTGAGTTGTCGTGTCTTCTTTATGTTCTAAATAAAGTTATGTTGAAACTGACAACTTATTATAGCACTTTGTATCTTTGTCTGTCTGTCTGTCTTTCTATCTATCTATCTATCTATCTATCTATCTATCTATCTATCTATCTATCTATCTTATCATGGCTGTGTCTGAAATCTATATTGCAAGTTAAACAGATATGCTGTGTTATATACTGAATGGATGTGGAAATTCCTTCCTATCAATTCATTAGAAAGTTACAAAGCATTTTGCATTTCTGCGTGTATTCAACTAGCTACCAATCAGGGCACATATATAGAGAGACAAAACTATTCATTCCCATCATTAACTTGAACTCATACCAAGGGATGCTAACAGCTATACTGTCATGATCTTGATTATATTTCCCAATTAAGATTACAGTATGTGTAAAATTCTTCATGCATTTACATTTTGTCCCTTCTGTCAGTTGGAGAAAGACAACATTAATAAAAGTTTGTGCACAAAATGATCTTGGTAAATCTGAAAAATAAAAATAATTGACTAATTATTTCAAAAGTTATTAGATTTTTGGTGATGACCGTTTTTTTTTTTTGTGTCACCCTGTATTAAAAGCAAAACAAAATGAGCACTTCAAATGCCTCTAAGATCGTCAATAACAAATAAATCGATGAAAAAACAATTGACTGCTGAATGACCTATTCTACTGCCCACACTGTTCTTTTCACAAATAATCCTCCATGTGCGCAAGTTTACTGTCTATCAGCGGATGTGAAGTCATGTGCATGTTGTGTATGTGAAGGAGGGAAAATACAGTTTCATTATTTGGCCACAGGTGGCAGTAGTGATTAAAAATAAAATTTTCTGCATTCAGGAGCTTTAAAGCAACACTACACTCTAAAAACAGTTAGTTAAAAGTAACCCAATTATGGATTAAAAAAAAAAAGGACCAATCCACTTTATGGATCAATTTGACCCAACTTACTGGGTTGTTTTATCAAAATGACCCAATTTTTTGACCCAAGTAAAGGATCTGACCAATATTTCTGAGTTGTTTTACACTAAAAGACCCATTTCTTGACTCAAAGTTGGGTTAAAATGACCCAAGTAGACGATCGGTCAATTTTTTTACCCATAGTTCGGTTATTTTTAACGTAACTGTTTTTAGAGTGTAAGAAACTTTCAGTTTACGTTGTTTATGGCAGTGCCATAAGGACACAAGCGGTAATGTTATGTCTGAAGGAAGACCACATTTGCCATGAGGACAAGCGCATTGTCGTTTGTTACCTCACACCAGCGAGTGAAAGCCAGGCCAATGTTGATCCTTGACTGTCCATTTATCCGGGTATGCTTCCCTTTTTCTTTTTTGTTTTATGAATGGGAAAAAGGGGAAGTGACGTATGCCATGAAGTGACGTATGTCATAAAGCAGTCAGCATATTTGTAGTTTTTTTGTGTGGCAGTGTTCCTCCCATTCTCCTCAAAGTTGCTTCGTGCCAGTAAAAATGATACAGACCCAATGAGGCTATGGCAAAGGTACCATTCAACTAGTTTTAAGTCAATGTTTCATCAGAAGAGTTATGAAAATATATTTATTAAGATTGAAAAGTTTCTTAGTGCTACTTTAAATCGAGTTTTTAGGGCAAGTGTCGGCATTTGAAACATTACAGTAATTTTGACACATTGACATCGAGAAAAATGTTGAGAAATAATAAAGTTAGACTGTTTTACCCTAATTTGAAGGTGTTTTTGGGACAGATTTTGCATAGGTGATCTCACACAGAAGAATTCCCCAAAAACGCCATTTGTTTCCAAGACAAAAACAAAAACTCAATTTCTCCAAAAGCCATTGTCCGATTTTCAAAACTCTTGGTGCGTTGTACTCAGGTTGAAGTGGCCAATCCAACCAGACTCAGCAATTTGGGAAATCTTGTCACATTACTACTTCAATCCATGAATTCTAAACAACATGTTCAGAATTAAAATGTTATTCACTTCTTCTAAAAGTGGATAGCGTAATGTTTTAAGTAGCAACAAGATCAGTCAGAATGAATAAACTGGAACCGCATTTGATGAAGTTTGTTCATTCCGAGACTCTATTCACGAAACAAACCAATTTTTCCATAAAAATGAATGAAAATAGAAACCGTTCCAGCCCCAGAAATATGTCACCTTCACACGTGGCCAGCACAGATAGAGGCACCCCAGCACGGGTCAACTTGCCCAGCCGGAAGCCTCCCAGCGAGCTGTAGCATGACCCGCTGCACCGCAGCTTTAACAGCAGGGCAGCACACGCCGAGCGCCACCAGCGTGATCTCACCCGACACCGCTGGAATCGTGACCCTTTCCAGGGCTTCCTAACAGCACATAATCCTAATAATAGTATAATTACTTGCACTTTTCACTTTTTGGGGGCCATATTGATTTAATTAAAGAAAAAAACAAGTAGACATGCAAGCTGTGATTGCTCGCAAGCTGAGGCACGTCTGAAAATGTGTTCAGAAACAAGCTTATTTGTGAATCAAGATGGCGCTTGGGGGTTGGCATGGCTCAGGTGGTAGAGTGTGTGGGTTCAAGCCTCAGCCCCTGTTACCATGTCGAGTTGTCCTTAAGCAAGGTATTTAACCCCCAGTTGCTTGTGATGCTGCTTTATCAGTAGGTGGGTGATTAGTGAAGTGTTTTGACTTGAGTACCTTGTAGGTAGAAAAGAGGCAAAGACATGTGAAAGCCCGTTTACTGGTTTGACAGGTTGAACTCTGATTCCTTTTCAGCATGTTCCTCAACCTCAGCCTGTCTTTAGATCAGTAAACCACAGGTGTCAAAGTAACTCAGACCCGCCACATCATTTTATGTGGTCCGCAAAAGCAAATCTTATGCATCAACTTTCATGAATCTACAACATTTTCATTCTGTATGCATTAATATTATTTTCAAATCTTTGAATATAATGACAATTAAACATTTATATGCTTTCACAGTCATAACCATCTTCTGAGGGAAACCCTAACTACAATGAGGCCCATAACAAAAATTAATTTGACACCTCTGCTCTAAACATATTAGCAGGCAATTCACCAGTTTTTAAAATTTTATAAATAATTTCAATTTTCAAATGTGATTTAAAATGTAATTGCTTTCTGCATATTTTGAGACCATTTATGTGAGTGTTTGTAATAACTGTCAGGAAAATGGTGGGAGTGGATGTGATAACATTACTTAAATTTGCAGGCATTATGTGCTATTACTTATATAAAACATTTACCTGTCCACGGCATTCTCTGAATGATATTCCAGTTTGTCTTAGATTAGCTTGGTCACGCTATGATCAACATGACTACTTTGAAACTATTAGTATCTTCTATTTTTTTTTTAAATTGACATTAACAGCTTATTAGCATCACACAAGGATGCTTATTAATAATGCTGTTTTGTTTTGCATTACAAAAAAAAAAAGCATAATAATGCTATCCAGGAAGAACTCACTTGTTGGATCATCATCTCCTATACCACAGACTTACCCCCATCAGAGTAGGTCTCGACGCCATAGCCGTCCTGCAGCCCGTTACTCCAGGTGCCCTCGTACCTGGCTGGTGTGTTCAGGCTCAGTCGTACTCCGTAGCGACCCTTGAACCCGTGCGTCCACTCTCCCCGATATATCCACCTGCCCTTGGTTTCTACGCCGAGTCCGTGCCGCTTCCCTTGCGCCCAGTAGCCTTGGTACACGTTCCCGCTGGGCCAGGTGTACACTCCGACCACCTCGAAGCCGTTGGACCACGAGCCCGAATATTCGCCCTGGCCCTTGGGTCCGGTGCACACACCGTGGCCGTGAGCTTTGCCGTCCTCCCAGCCTCCGCAGTAGGTGCCGCCATCGTCAAAGTCGAAACGACCGCCCGTCATTCAGAAAAAAGAGTAGAAAGTAGAACTGTGTTACTTGAGAGACTTTGGTGATTTTTAAAAGCGCGTTACTGTAGACTGGCAAGACCCGGTGAGAATGCGAACTCTCAGCGGGGTTGGGGGGGAACGCTGATGGGGGGCGGCTGGGAGCATCGGTAGTGACGGGACATGGAGCACGACAGGCGGCACAGTCACTCCACAGCTGAGAGCTGTGACGGTTCTCGCTACTTGGAGGCTGCCACACTGTCCGCAATACTATCTTGGGGGTTAGGACATGCTGCTTCCTTTTGAGATTTTCAAAATAAAACAACACCGCATGTCCGGTTATCGACGTTGCCCTTAATGAGGTTTCAGAAAATGTTTTATAGAGAGCGCTACGTTTTAATACGACGTTCACAAACCGGAGGGAGACATATAATCTTCTATTAGAAGGACGAAGCCATAGATGAGCAGCTGCTGTGGTATTTAATAGAATAAAAATAAATAAAACAAATGAAAGTTCATGATTAACAATGCTTTGTTGTTTTAGCCAAAAAACAAACAAACAGAAAATATGTTGACTTTGAATTTTAATGTTTAACTTGGTAAGACCAGTCCTGCTCTACTGGGGGTCATTAACTTTGCTGTTTTTCTAAATTTAGATACAGTCACACCTGTTCTTACAGTTGAAACCCCACATGTATAGCTGCCAATGAACCATCGTTTCTTTTAAGGTGGAAACATTTCAGTCAACATCTCCAAATTGTAAAGACAATTTGTGAGGATAATTATTTTGGAGAATGAATGAATGAGTAAGGGAAGTTGATGCTGTGCTGTCAAAAACCACTGCAAGCGAGGAATAAAAAAAAAATCACAAAATTAGTAATTTGTGCTTTTTGAAAATAAGATAAGATAAGATCCACTGATTGTCACACCCATCTAAGTGGGGCGGAATTTGTTCTCCGCATTTGACCCATCCCCTGAGGGAGCTAAATAAAAAGGATGATAAAAATTGCCAAATAAATGGGCTACAGGAAAGAAGTTGCTGCATATGTGTGCGCACATCCACCGCTGAATGTCTCTGCAAAATGGTCACTCAACAAGCAATCCCCATAACTGTGCATTTTGAGTGATTTCGGAAACACAGTTGTCCATGTTTGGCTGTATTAGGGTTTTCATCGAATTACTATAAGCCATGATGACGTAGAACAGGTGTGCTAGTTATTTTAATTACGACTTTGAAATTTCATTAAAGACCAACACGTGGAAAACAACTCGGTCAACATTTCCAGAATTTGTACAGTAGTTGACACATCCTCTTCAAAAACTGTTTGGTGAGTAAGGCCATTCTTCAAATCCATATGACCTTATATATTATATATTTTTGTACTCTTCTGCCAAATTTCAAGCAAATTGGTCAACTTACAGATGCCTTTTTTCAGCATACAGTTTGCTTGGTAGCCTACTTGTGAATTTACTCTGACCCACAATGGCTCCTATTTTCCATCGTTTCCAACGCTACTTTTATAAATTTTAGAGCTGGATGCTGTAAAATATCTGAGACCATCAGTGTTATGAGCGTAACGAGTTAATGTTGATTGATTTCCGTTACAAAATATGGACAATCTAGCTGTGGAGGGACCAATCAAAATTTGGGAAAAAAATCAACAAAAAACGTCTTACTTTTCAACAAGGTTTTTTGTCAAAGACGGAACTAAAACTTACACTTTTTCTTTTACATTTAATTTAATTTAATTTAATTAAGATTTCACATATTTTCACTGTTTTCACATTTTATATTACTATACAGCGACCCTCATCTCAAAATACCCAAATGTTTCTTATTTTTGTTTATTTATTTAAAAAAATAAATACCGGTAAATAAACTAATACCACATGTACATAAATATTCACAGCTTTTGCTCAGTACTTTGTTGTGGCACCTTTGGCAAATATTTAGAGCCTCAAGTCTTTTTGAATATTAAGCCACAAGCTTGGCACACAAATTTTTGGGCAGTTTTGCCCATTCTTTTTTGCAGCACCTCTCAAGCTTTATCGGGTTGTATGGGGAGCATTGGTGCTCAGCCATTTTCAGATTTCTCCGGAGATGTTCGATTGGATTCAAGTCTGCATGAGCTCTGGTTGGGCTACTCAAGGCCATTCACATCCTGAAGCCACTCCTTTGTTGCCTGGGCTGTATCCTTTGGATCATTGCCCTGTTGGAAGGTAAACATTCACCCGAGCTCACGTGAAACCTATTAAAAATCCCATACCCTTCACCTAAACCGAATACATCAGAATCCCGCTAGAGTCGTGAAGTTATCAGGAGACTCGAGGAAGGATCAAAGAAAAGAATGAAAAGTGAAATCCAGCACCACGCACTACCCACAGGGTTACAAACCAGAATCTTTCACCAACCCAAGAAACTTCTAAATTCCAACAAATTAGGGAGACCTCAAGAGACCAAAGGAAAGACTGAAGAAAGGAAGGAAGGATAGATGAAGCAGAGTAAGATCCACAGACATCAGCCTCCACCGATTCAGCCACTAGAGGAAGAAGCAGATTGTGTTTAAATTTCGGTAGATGCTGGTGTGGTGGATCTAGCATGCATGAAAACCTCCACCAAAAAAGGGAGCACAACCCGCAAAGCCCCCTAGGCCACCAGCTGGAGAGCATACCCAGGAGCCCGGAGTGCCCCCCACCCCAACACGGCCCGTGCCCCAAGCCCAACGCAGCAGAATGGGGCACAGCAGGCTGGGCTAGGGATGGAGCCCCCGGCCCAGGGGAGGGGGAGCTCAATTTTTAGCTTCGTGCCGAAGGTAGTGAATACATGTGTGTGATTTTTTTGGTTTTGTATTTTTAATACATTTAATACAATCGTCATTATGGAGTGTTAGAATTTTGAGGAAAAACAAAATTCAAAAAAAAATTAATAAATTTTGGAATGAAGCTGTAACATAACAAGAAGTGAAAATCATGAAGTGCTGTGAATTCTTTCCGGAGGCACTATAATTTTCTCCCTTGTAATCTCCTAAAACAGTCTTCTTCCTCACTCACAGAAATATTTCAAGCCTAATTTTAGATTTATGTAATTTTTTTTACATAACAAAATCCCACTTACTTTTTTTTTAAACATCATTTTAACACAAACCTACCAAATACAACGTATATGATATATATTCATTAGTCTAACAAAGCCTAATTATTTGAAATGCATATTCCTCAAGTTTATGTATTTAGTATTAATAAAGTATAATGTCTTTTTTAAAACGTTTTTGGGATGTCTGCATTTAGTTTCACCCCAAAATCATTTAAAAAAAAAAACATTTTAAAAAGGAAAAAAAAATGGACATAAGTGTTTTTCACATATCACACATATATATTTATTGTGTATTGGTAACCTGATTATTATGCAATTCCAACAATATACTTTATGTGTTTTAAATAAAAACTCTCATTATTATTAATTCAGAGTAATTATACTTTGTTAATACTAAATACATAAACCTGAGGATTATGCATTTCAAATAAATAGGCTTTATTAGATTAATGAAGATGTGTCATATAAGTTTTATTTGGTAGGTTTGTGTTAAAATTATCTTTAAAAAAAAAAGGAAAAAAAGGTAAATGGGAATTTGTCATGTAAAAAAAATTACATAAATCTTAAGTTAGCATTGAAATATTTCTGTGAGGGAATTTCTGGTTCATGTTAAGTGTGACTGTTTACATATTTGAAGACACCTGTGATGCTAATTAGGGGACACATATGTTGAGCATGCTCCTCTGGCCAAATATTTATATATTTTCTAGGTGTAGCACATTTTTTGTCCAGGCACGTGTGCTATGCAACTACTCGAAGTATGATTTAATGTTTTTTTTTTATTTTTACTTTTTTAAACAAAGAACATATATTAACGTCCTTCCATTGTACAGTGCTGCCCTCTACTGAAATATGCTGTTATAACAGTCTGCAAACGTTTGAACATGTACTGTAAATTGTGACATATATTCACGTTACACAGTATGCACAAATTGCAGAGGCGTGCAGACTCAAGTAGACATACAGGCCTATTCTAAAAAAAAAAAGAAAAGAAAAAAAGGGGTTGCATGGGTTTAAAAATGAGTTTACATTTTGGGTATGTAAACCCAAATGAAATGAAAAACAACAACAACAACTATTACAACAACAACAACAACACTTTATTCGATTTAAGTATATAAATGAACCAAATATTTTCCTAATTATACCTCTCATTGTCTAGGTGTGGTAGTGCAATTGTAACACAAGATGGCAATAATAAGCTACCTGACACTTAAAATGAGTGGAAAGAAGTAGGCACGTGAAAAATCTTGTAGTAGGATACCTGAAACACAAGATGGCAGTAAAAACTCACGCGTAGAACAGCAATCCATTAGAAAGGTATCAGTCACTTCCCAAAAATTGTATCAATTTTTAATCTGTAAATGGGAAATTGGAGGGACCAATCAGTGATGTAATCTTAAAGTAACAAATGAGGGAGGGGCTACAAGGAAAAGTATGTAGTCTAGTCTGGTCTCCACATCCTGTCTGAGGTTTCAACTTAATAAATTGTCCTTAAATGGCAAATTGTCAGCGCAGCGAAGCGCTTGTTCCTGCGGGGTGCACTTGGTTATTGAACAAGGTGTGCGGTGCAGCTGCACCTGCTCCTTGAGATATAACGACTATTCATGCTCCTTATTTAAGGTGCATTGACCCCTGTTGGGCTACATCAATATTGGCGTTCAATGCGTTTTGATCATGTGGTTTGGCTGGTATGCAATAGCCTACGTAGTTAAAATATTGTGCAAAATCACTACAGCACATTATTCTGCTTAAAAGGAAAACCTTAGAATAATAGCAATGTATCGATCAATTATTGTTGAACATGTTCAGACTGAGCCAAATAATTATTTAAACTGTAGAAAGTTAACGGTTGGAAACTTTAAATGTCACAAACGGAAATCGATCGAGGCAGCACGGATCAGTCAGGAATGTTCTCGCTGTGCTTGGGTTTGTTTTCTCCATTAAACAAAACAAAATAGGTCTCGTGTAAAAAAAAAAGAAAGAAAAAAGACTTACTTATCACAATTAACATTTTAAGAAAAATTTCACAAAGTTTCACAAATGATCAATTTGTGCCCTTTCTGTGACATGCCACGTCCCTTTTGGATGTCCACACTTGTGGTGCTCAAAACCTGGCACTGTGCATATAAAATATTTGCCAAAGAACACCAGAATATTGGCAGAATTTTTAATCTCTTCACAGATGTGACAAATTCTGGAGAACTTTGATGGTGGCTGCAATCACACCAAGATATGCTTTGAACAAGATTGTATTGCTTGACCCAAGTAATGACTTGCCTCAACTTGTTTGAAATGTATGGCGCTTATTTGTTTGCCGCTGGGGACTTGCTTGAAACTCGAAGGTTATGATTTGAGACTTGTGACTTGCACATGTGATATAGCTACTGTGGAAAAGAAACAGTGTAATGCTAATAATAATAATAATAACGTGTTAGCAATTTAATCAAAATTTTGTAGAAAAGATTGGCTTAGGTGATGGGAAGGTTGATAATGGTGATATTTCTGTGAACACAAATTAGAACTGATACATGAGACTGAACATTGGATTTGAAATTACATACACCCGCCCCCTCTTATTAAAAAGGTTGAGAAACTCAAGAGGCACGCAGTAATAGTTTTTGTCAGATTCATTCTCGAGTGTCCTATTACAGCCCAGCTGGAAGAGAGGAGACATTTTCTCAAACGAGTTTTGATTGTCTTTCACCCAAGAATCACCGGGAGAATAATCAGATCAGTTAGCTAGGATTGGATTTGCAGATGCGACGTAAAAACAAAGCCACTCGACTTGTCTGTTAGACAAAAACGGGCTATCAAAAACATAGCTATTTCTAATCTGGTCACTTTTACTTTACTTGGACTGTACTCCCTATAAATCAGCAGCACCTTTTAATATTGCACTCCAGTTCATCACACCTGCTTACGTAAAAACAAAAACATATATCTCTAATCATTCCTAACCAATTATGTGAAAATGAAGCTCATTTTATGTCACTTAAGTAGCTGTGTGAGGCCTCTCCCGCAAATAACCTTTTGTTAGGATGGAAATGTTCACATTCACTAAACTCCCCTAAAATAACTAATTATGTGGTTCAAAAATTATGCCAGCACTTAAACGAAAAGAAAGCATCCCCAAAAGGATAAAAACCATTACCATACAGTTATGGGTTCAATTACTGTAAGCACCAGTCCCAATTTCCATATTTCGTTTTGGAGCTGGACTGAAATTGGTCCTTCTTTCAAATACTGAGAATGGAGTCTGTGCAGACGTCATGGCAGCCAACCAATTGACAGATATATTGAATCTTAATCTTAATGTGTTGTGGTGGGGGCGAAATAATAATAATAATAATGCAATATCCAGAGTGCCCGAAGGTAATTGACGCAATGTAGAATTATTGCATTGAGTTCATGTGATAGGTCCAACAGGCAGGCGAGGTTCCTTGCGTGGTTGTCATCGGAGACACAACAGTAGGAAACTTCTCAAGGTGATTCAGAGAAATGTTTTGATTAATAGTGCCAATTTTCTAGTCATGGGAAGCTGATCCAATGGTAATGGCTTGGCTGCTCAATGTAAGGTAGGACTACACTAGGTGCCGAAGTAGTGATAATTTTGAATATACAGTAGCCTATGTATTTTTATTTCTTTAAATATGACTGTCGATGTATCACTGAGGTGAAGAAATGGCTAATACAAAAGTAGCAATTGCCATTTCTATTGGTGGTGAAGCTGCGATGAAGAGCATCCTCACTCAGTTTGACACAGCTTTTTTTTAAGTCATTGGAAACCCTTAAAGTAATACTTTACTAATTTTCCAATTTAATATTTTGTCTATCATGAATTTGATAACATCATTATTTCTCATGTGCAATTAACCCCTTTAAAACCACAATGTGCCACTTGCTGTAGACTTAAAATGACATCACATGTGTTGAGGGCTCAAGTAACAACCCATCACGGCTCACCTTGTAAACATTAGGTATGAAGAAGAAAATATAAATGCAAAATAAGGGATACTTTGTGGTATTTTTAGGGTTGAAACTATTAATGTAAGTGATTATACCATGTTAGCGTGGGTCTTCTACTATTCACAATTATTTGATATGGGTCTTGGCCCCTAATCTGTATTTCCCATTTGAGTCAGAATTGGTGTACTGATACTCACATCTTCCAGGGGAGATCATTTAAAATGAAAGACAAGCAAGGGACAACAAGTCTATAATTAAATAAATAAATAAATAAAAGCCCATAATCTTCACAGTGTGACTCAAGTCAATCACATTTCAGGGACATTATAATAGAATCAGTGAAATCAGTTTTACCAGCTGTTGCTAATTGGATAAACAACAGGTGTAAAGTAAACTAAATTAGATCGAATTAGAAGCTAGATAGTCCTTATTAGGTAATGTTTTTGTAGGGAGTTGCCACAATGACTAAGGCATGGCATAGCAACAACGCATCAGCACGACTAGCTGCTCTCTGCTTCTTTCTGGAAGGAAGAACAGAAGGTGAACAGCGAGAGCAAGCCGTGAGGGTGGCATGAGGACATGACGTCAAAGAATTGTCTGAATTTCCATATTTTTTAAAATTATGTAAAAAAAAAAATAAAAAAAAATACTGTGGGGCATTTAGTGCAGTACCTAAGCATGGGTCTTTATCAGATGTTGAGAATTTTATGCCTACTGGAAAAATGACACACAGTGTTCTATGATGTCAGATTACATGTCACGCTACCGTTTTCAGACCTTGCTGATATCACTCAATTTAGTTGACAACACTGGCTTGTCCAACAGGAATGGATAAGTGTTGGAAGATCCGTCCATGTCTTTCCATGTTTCAGCGATGTCACCCTGGAGGAGCACAACTCACTTCAACTCAATCAAATCAAAACATTGAAGTGTTTACAGGCAATTTATTTTCTTCAGTATAACTATTGCTGATGCTTCTTTTTAGCGACAAATCTACTTTGAAAGAATACTCTGTGGCAATCGACTGGGTAATTTGGGGCCAAGAGAGGCAGATAGATGATCTGTTGATACCAGGGCGGAAAAAGATGAAAACATGGTTATTGACAAGTGATATGACAAGAAATGTGAACTGAGCCACAAGACAAACTTTGTTGTGGAGCAATTCAATCAAAACAAACCATCAACTTGGGCGTTATCAATGCGTGCTTGATGCTACAAACTGCCCTGAGTCCAAAGACAAAGCTTTCAGGCAGAGGTTACCATAACATAATCCTCATTATTCTGCATTCACAAAAGAGTCAGCCGTCACTGAACGCCACATTAGCACCAACAACACCCAAGAGAGTTTGAGTTGGCGTCCCAGATGACGTGGGGTCTAATGTGGTTGCACGTTAAATGTGACAAACGTGGCCATAGCAAATTCTGCAAAATCAATGCAACCACCACCCTTAGTGAGAAATGTGACACCACCGAGTGTGTGTGTTTGTGCATGTGTGCAAACCTGCCTGTGGGTGATAATGGCTTCTGGTGTCACAGCATAACAAGTCAACAATCTTTTTTTTTTTTTATTAAACCCTGACTATAATAAGTAATTAACTTCATGCAGAGAACATGTTTGCTCTGTCAATGTCATGAGTTATATTAGCATATCGCACGTCAGAAATGGACCTGTGATATAGCAAGGAGGCAAGGTAATGAGATGTGTATTGGTTGCCTTACTTTTGATGCCTTTACAGCAATTTTTGACATAAATCAATGTTTTGAAGGCATAAAATGAACGCAATTCATGTTTGTGTCTATATGTCTCTAAATGGATGTTCACTGATTATATTCTATAGACTCTTTATTGCTGAAGAAAAGACATTTTCTTATTTCTTTATTTAGGAGTGTTTGTCATTTATCTTTATACTAAATGTTTATTTACGCAAAGTACTCCTAAAAAATATATATATATATACCATAATCACTGAGTTTTGTACTGCGTCTGTCTTTGCTCCAAAGACAAACATAATGGTGGAACATTCATTATACAGTTTGTAATCACCACTTTGTGTATAATTGTGGGGCCTAATTTGGGACATTTCATAAGTAAATGACTGCGGGCCATTTAAGTAGAGGGCTGCTTCCTTGGAAAATAAAAAAGAACATTTGCCCCTTATGCCCATCTCTCTGTGACGTAACACGGTAAGTGGTATAGAAAACGCAACCTTAATGACTGCACCCAGTTGACAGGTGGACTGGACAGAGTGACGCTAAACAAGACAAGCGGTATAACATGCATGCACCACCACAAAAGTTTTGTTTTGATTGAATTTCAGGTTTAAAGGAACATTCAGTGAGCCCTAGTGCCATCTAGTGGTGAACTAATAATTCATTCATTTTCTGTTTATGTCAATAGTATGCAAAAAAAATTGTTGTATCGCATAAACGTATATATATATATATTTTATAATCGTAGGTCTAGTAATCACTAATTATATTACATGGCTGCACTTTCACCTTACTAGAGCTGCCATGTTTCACCGCCATCTTCTTGCTACGGATGCCCAAGGGACAACTTCGTACATAGTTAGCCCGGGTGGTATGGCATCGAGTGTCGGAACCAATGGGTCGACCGCAGCTTACTTTCCACAACTGGGGCCTGCAGGTGGTCATCACTAACTCTCGTGATTTGGTCCCGTCGCTTGTCACTTGTTTTTTTTTTTTTACTAGCTCCTCCCGCTAGCCGCTCTTGTTAGCTACTCTAGCCTATGGCCCAGACTAACTCCCGCTGTCTGCTCCGGCTAATTTTGGCTCGCTCGGTTTCGGCGTCGCTCGCCGGGCTTCTTAATGGCTGCTAAGTTGCTGTCGCCTGCCGAGATGCTCGTTTATTCACGCAAAATAAGAATTGGTGGTAGGCTTGGGAAATGTGGTCTCTCTCAGCCACCGTAGTGTGCGTGCTTCTGCCTGCTTCAAATGATATTCTTTGACCACTAGATGGTGCTAGGAATCACTGAATCTCCCTTTAAGACAGATTATTCGTAACTTTGAGTGTATCTCACAAGAATTGTCAGTGTGGAGAGACTACAGTATGTAACACTATGTGTGTGCTTCAGGCCTATGCTCACAATTACCATCACCATCTGTGAGTCAGAGGGTGGCGCATAGCCTATACGCACCATGCCTTGTCCCTGCCTTCGGCTATAAAACAATATACAGTAGTTATGTCATTTTCACAAACTCATATTTTAAAGACTTTTTCAATGTCAAGGACTATCCATGGATTTATCAAGTGAGGCCAAATATTCACTCTCTTTTAAAACAATTTCACACCTGCTACTAAAACATATCCAAGTAACAGTTTGATTATTTTATGAATGGATAGTATTGTAAGTTTGTGAAAGAATATAAAGTGATGAAGAATGTGCTCAGAAACATGTTTAGATTTATGTGGTAAAATGGTAAAAAGCTGCCTGACATTTAAGTCACAGATTATATCCAGGTCACGGCACCAATTGAAAGGTTTTGAGGGAACTTCTGCCCGGTCCTTTTATCTTTAAAGGCCTTTATACACCAATCCGACGTCGGCCAAATGTGACTGACCCCTACCCCCTGGGGCGTCGGCCCAGACGTCGGCACGTTGCGTAGAAAAATGACGTAAATACACACCGCACCGACCCGACTATTACGTACCTTCATACCATCGGCGGCGGTAGTCATTATTCCTAAAGGCAACTGGAAACCTCTTTACGGGGGCGGGATATAAAAACGTAAACATTGCCTACCGGTGGTTACTTTTTCTCTCACAATGTCCTACCACGTGAATGAAACCCTCCGACTTTTTGCACAGTATCATATATAAAAGTAAATCCTACCTGCTATATCCAGTCGTGTCCCCATTTCATGCCATAGTTTGGCTGTCACACCTTTGTCGGCATACTCTTTAACAGTAATATCATACAAGACGGTACGTTTTGTGGTATGGACCGATTTGGGCCGGACAGGAGCGCCACTGCATGACGGAGACCGAGACTGTCGCCGGTGAGTCCACCGCTATGATTGAATTACTACCGCCTGGCTGTGTTTACTTGGACGCTCAGAGGACGTCAGGCCAAGGTGGAGGAACGGCGACTATTTTTAAAAACTAATTTAAATGTAAACAATGTCAATAGCTTTGAAACCACCTTCTTTGAAATCAGCCAAACTGTCACTGTGCTGTGCTGTGTCATTTACCTCCAAAATACAATAAGGACTTTTTAAACAACTTTGCCAATCTTCTTGCTGAAATCATGCTGAAATATGATCATATCCTCTATATGGGGGACTTTAATATTCACGTGTGCTGTCCTAAAAAAACATAAAGTTGAGTTGAGTACTGTTCATCCGTGTTCGTCCCATCCTCTGATTCGTCAACTAACAGCCAATCACAGTGATCAAATGCCCCGACGCCGATTCAACATGATGTAGGTTAACTCGAATCGACTTCACAACAGTAATTTATACACTGATCAGACGGCGCATGCTGTCGGCCCAACGCTGTCGGCCCAACGCTGTCCGACTCCCGACGTCGAATTAGTGTATCTAGGCTTTAATGCTCGCAAAGCCAGGGTTGGTCAACCCAACTGTTTCAGGGGTTTTACTTAATGGACCTGGATTCCCATAACCCTGCCCAATACTAATAATAACAACCAGAAGACTGCATTTAGTACACAGCTGTGGAGCCTTTTGTTGACTGCGGAAGAAGGTCTGACTGCTCAAAAATGGTTCCTAACTAAATGCCGCCTTGCCCAAATTTGACCACTGCAGTTACATTGAAATGGATCAAGAGGTGCTTCCGGCACTTTTTCCCAAATTCAGTGACTATAAAAGCCAACCTTCAAGCTTAAAGTGTACAAATTGAAGCACTTTGTTTACCAGCTATGAGGATAGGATTCGTGTACCCCAGCCTCTCTTCTAACTGCTGCAGTTACAGTATGTTTGTTTGAGCTAAACAGCAGTGGTTATGACAGCACTCATATGCAGAATGGTGGTAGCTGCTTGTCCTCGGGTCAAGTACAGGAGAGCTTCTATTTTCATACCACTCACTTGTCTAAAACAACCTAGTTGCACTCACCCTGCCTTTCAGTGGTTGGTTTTCACAACATAGAGATCACAAAAACATTCACAATCACTATGCAAACCGAGGCTTTCCAATGATAATATGAAAACCAATGTAATAATCCAGAAATAATGTTGATAAACACGCCCATCCAAAATATGGGAATATTAAGGCGACTTACTTTATTTTTGCTTTTGATTGAAAACATTAAAGGATCTTTGTGCAGATTGTCACTTCTTTACTCGCGACTGCCACCTCTGGCATAAAGCGTAACTGCAGCATCTGTGTCAGGCTCGTTCATGGTGCGTGTGCAAGTATGTGCACCATCTTAAAGCGACAGCCACAGTTGACAAACAAAGACATGACTTCAAATGAGGTAAGAAAAACTCCACCCCGCCCCTCCTCAATGAAAATGTGGAGTGTCAGGGTCCACACACTCTATTATAAAAAGAGAAGATAAAAGCAGTCGGAGTAAAACAGTCAGGGCACTTCATACTCATCTGGGCATTGGCGGAGCATGCATGATGTAGAAAAAGCTTTAATATGGTACCTTTTTTAAACGGCACAATGCATCTTTAAGGTTTGACATCAAACTATAAATAGGTGACAAAAGATCAAGAAAATACGTCTGACTTCCATATATTTACTTCTGGATTTGAGACCGGAATTAGTTCTCTTGAGTGGCTGACCTACCACAACAAGTTTTGCTGTGATCCAAAATTTGAATCATAGGTGAACAGTGTGGCAAAGTTACAGATCAAATTCGATTTTAATCTCACCAAAAAAAAATTAAACGCCTTGTGTCAGAAAAGTTCCAGGACTTGTGTCACAAAGCATACATTTCAAATACAAACCACAAACTACTGGTTTTCAGCTTTTGAAGTAACCCTCCAGGAGTCCGATGCACTTTCTCCCTCTTCATGCACCACTGGAAGAATTATTTTAAGGATCCACTGCAGCTTTTGTCGCCATGGCAGTTTGGATCTCGTCAAAGTCTTCGAAATGGGTCCCCTTGCTCACCTGATGGTGTTTTGGAAAATCACACAGAGCCAGGTCAAGTGTGTAGGAAGGGTTCTCCAGCACGGTGATGTTCTTCTTGGTCAGGAACTGTCAGATGCTCAGGGGATTGTGCGCAGGCACAAGTTTTCCAACTCTTGCCTGTGCAGATGCTCATCTGGACCACACAGAACTGAAAAAAAAAAGTCATGGTTTGTATTTTGCGTTTGATATACATCTTTTGCAACTCTGGTTGTGAAACTTTTCTAACACACATCTGCATACATGTATGCACAAGCATGGATGCAAACACACACAAACAGACACACAATTTTCCCTTCTCTTCTGATTCGATTCTGCTAAGTAGTCTCCTCCCTTCCTGTCGTGATTTTCTCCCCAGATTTTCCTCGAAACAATTACATTGAAACTTTAACAATTAACCCTCCTTTGCCTTTGTATTTTTCACTGTTAATTGATAAATGCTAAATCCATTCATTAATATATTTTTGACAGTTTTTATTTGCAACAGTCCTATCAAAACTTGAAAGCAACTCAAACAATTATGTCACATCAGAGTGGCAAAAAAACACAGACAAAGAGAAAAGATAACTGACAGCTTTTTATTAATTTATGGTTTAATTCACATTGGTATATTTCTTCTATTCTATTTCTTCTGCTTAGTCATGCTATCAATACAATAGTGTAGTCTGCGTGGACTGATGTTCTGATGTAAACTGTAGCTAAAGTTTTGATGACAATTACTCTAAGTTGAAAGTTACAACTACATGTGTATAGAAGATCAATTGCAAGTGCCTGGACAAGATTCACATTTTCTCTTTTTCTGTTCGTACTGTAATTTGTTGACGGACCATCTCATTATGATTGAGACAACACTGCATAACACAAAAATGGACATTTGAACATGGTACAGTTTCTTTAGGAAAAATTATATCGTATAGGCAGTAGTGTAGGAATCACTTTTCTTTCTGTACAGATGTGACACTGCGATTTGAACATTGAAGTAGTTTTGACACTCTCCATTCTGATCTGAGAAATGTACCTAAGCAACTGAGAAATAGTGCAGACCAATGGTCTTTAGGTTTCTAATTTTTGTTGTGACCCAGATTAGATCTAGAGTAAAAAAATTACGCAGGACTGATCTGTAAGAGCCAACTCACATGCAAAGAAAAGTTTGTCCTCAAGATCCTTAAAAAAAAAAAGAAGGAAATAATATGTTTTGCACACCAATGTCTTTGAATAGATTGACTCCACAAATTATCATTTAAATTGTGCTTTGTTAAAAAGCATATATACAACATAGTACACAGTTTTCCTTTATTCACTGCTTTGTGAACAAGTCTGAGGAGAACAGATAAAAACAAATTGCAATTAAGGTTGTGAAAATTACCCTCTCACATACTCAGTGGCACGACGGCGAGTAGATTTTCTACTTGTGTCATGTTCAATAATTACAAGACTCTGAATTTAGCATCCAGGGACTTGAGTTAAGCATGCACTATTATATTACATTATAGTGACAGTTGAATCACTTAATTTGAATGTGTGCTAGTTCAACCATTTTCTTCTAGTTTTTTTTTTTAAATCAAAGTCTAAAAAAAACGACCAAAACATGAGTTTGAAACCTGTCATGCATGCTAAATCAAATTTACAGCAAAGCCAAATTTACTGTTATTAATCAATAATCTCCAACTGTCTGCAAATGGAGACACGTTTATTTATTTATTTATTTATTTATTTATTTATTTATTTATTTTTGCCAATCCATATTATTTTCTCCCTGCAAAAACACTCAAGTTGATAAGGCAATGACAATCACCGCTCGGTAAAGAAAAACAAAACAAAAATAAGCAAATCCCAGAAGAGAAAAAAAATCATTTGGACTCAGTAGGTGCGTGTGTTTGAGTGGGTGTGGGTGTGTTGAACAATTTAAGTGCTTTCAATGGAATAGCCTCATTATTCTGGAGGACCAGTCCTTTAAAAGGAGACATTTCTCACAATGCATCAGCCTCAGCTGCTGGTTTGAGGGTACAATTCTGTAGTTGTTTTTTCCTTTCATGCGGTGGCCGTTACAAAATTTGAAAGGCATCTTTGAAAGAATTATGTCAAGCATCAACACTTTCAAGTATTTAAATTATGAATGTGGTATGCAGATGGACAAAACCCATACCAGATGTATATTTTCCCCCAAAAAGAATCAAACTGATAACTTTAGACTCCCCTTGGAAGGTATTGGAATAGTGAAGCCAATTCTGAAAAAAATCAACTTTTATTTCCAAATATTTACATCTGGATCAAGTACACATCCTAGAAGATAAATAATTAGTTTGAACCCACACATTTTACATTTTTGAGTAAAATAATTGGAACATGACTGACAATTGTATCAAATATGTTTATGACTTAATTGTAGTCTAATTCCGTTCGATGGTCATTGCTCAATTTCAAGTCCTATTTACTCAATCTTTTTTTTTTACAAAATATTTTGCACTAAGTCAAACGTTAAATACCGGTATGCAGAAGGACGAGCAAGTTTCTCGACCCATTCGAATTTAACAATGACTGCATAACTCAGCGACGTCAGCGGCCATACAAATTTGCTATGAAATGTCATGTAGGCACCAGTTTTGTGAGCTCTGTACAAATTGTCTATTTCAATTGATTCTGTAGCTTTCTGGTAGCTAAACTTGTTTATTGTGTTGTTGCAGGTGTATGTTGCATGCTGTTTTTCAATGCCTTTTTATAGGGCATCCCTTTGAAAATTGGCTTTTGCAAAGTATGCCCTCAGGGATGTGTAATACGCGTAATCTTCTGAACTTCTTTAATCTTACATAAACTGCAACACTACTACTTCCTTTCCGTTGTGTTTTGTATGTTTATGTGTTGATAGTTGTGAATTACAATTTTCTGGCAGGTATGGCCGGGACAAATTACTTTATGCCTCAAGTGAGTGAGTCAAGAAAGAAAGGATAAAAATACTTGAAGTTTTCCAATTGGGTTTTCCGAATTGTGGCCATCAACCATAATAATGCAATCATACAAACACAACTGACAGCATAGTGAATACATCTTTGATCGTGGAAATGCTTTGAGCTATTGTGCCCCTATTGTGAGGTTTGGACAAAATTGCTTTTTGCTTTCTAAATCAAAACTTCTAAATATCTTTTGCAGAGCCCAACAACAGCTGACCTTTTCGTCGCTATTGTTTGTATTGTCATAGATTTGATAAAATGCACTGTTCTTGTACCTGATTCCTCTAAGATGTTCAATTCTGTCCTGCATCCTCACCTTCAAGGAGATATGTCAGAGTAAAAGAGGCACAAAAACAATTTTACACCACTTAAGCTGTGGGGACAGGACAGTGCCTTGCTCAAGAGACTCTCGGCTGTACCCAGCAAGCAGAATAGAATCTCAACTACACTCTTTTTTCACATTTACCGTATGTCCGCAGCAGGACTAAAAAACGACTCCCCTGCCTTTTGGGTTTTGTCACGTGACATTCGCAATACGAACCTGAGGGCACTCTGACATCAATTTCAGTCGACATCAGAGTGCGGAACAGGACAAAATGGCAGCGCCATGACATTGATGAAAATGGTTGGATTAATCTGCTTAATTCTTACTCCATTAACACAAAAATAATCATATTACGCCATTTCGACGTGTGGGGGGCACATAGAATATATTATTGCAAAGAAAGTTTTTGCCTTGAGTTCCCATTACTGGTAGAGAGTAAAGTGTCTTGGTAAAATTCAATAAGACTGTCTTGACTTAATAAAATTAGGTAAAAGCAGTGACGTGCAGCTCTAGGTTTGAGTAGGCAGGCAGTCGCAAATTGAGACGCACACACCAATTACAAATTTGTGTGTCGGCAGGCGAGTGTACAACGTATCCTAAGGTGACCATATTTTCATTTCCAAAAAAAGAGGACACTCAGCTTGACCTCGAGATACTTGATACTCAGGTACAAGATGCAATACATTCAAACTATTTTAACATATGCCTCCAATGTGTGGGTAGAAAATAAAACAAAACAACATTACTCTCTTTTGAAGTCTTAAATTTTTTGCTCCGCAATATTTATTTATTTATTTTTTACTTCGAGCGGGGTTCGTATCCCATCGCCTCCGCTGCGGAAGCTCAACACTTGCCATTCAGCTAAAGTTCTGGGCCACCGTCAGCCAGTGTGCGGTCTGCCAGCCACAGTAAACGTTGCAGTGCACTCCGTCTCCCATTTGCCGCACAACGAAAAACGGACAATTTCAAACACGCCCGGACGCCCGGAAAGAATGTAACAAAGTGAATATCTCCCTGTAAAACAGGCTAATTCCTCACAAAATCAAGCTAGCAATAGCAATTCCAAACACCATGTAAAGTGAAACAGCCAGTTAATGGAAGCTGAAGGAATTAAGGAATTTTGTCCTCTTTGCGTGTTCCAAAAATGAAGATAGATTTAATGTAAGAAAAACACACCTTTTTCAAAAATGATTTAATAAAAAACAGAGAATCTCTGGACAAATAACAACCTCTATCATCACTTAAACATCGTGGGATTCAGAGCGTCAAATGTACTCCTCTACGTGTACAATAGCTTCTTATAGTTAAAAAGACCTCCTCCTTTTCATTTATAGACTAAACATACTCTCTGGTACTTTTCCGTGAGCAGTGGCGTAAACAAGGTCAGATTTGGGTGTGTGTTCGGGACTGAATATGTTATATAGTTGAAGGTTCTATTTTTCCCCATAACAAAATCTCACAAACAAGTTGAACCAAATTTACGGTGGCCGTGACTGATGAAGAAAGTAAAGAGTGTGTGTGTGTTATTTCAAAGCAAATTTTGTTTTCAAGACCGAAATGTGCGTGTACAAAATAAAACAAGGAATTTTGGACCAATCAGTGTGTACCAGCCTAAGGTCAGACCATACCGAGATCAACACCATCTGCTCTGCTAAGGACACAAAACATCTCGACAAGGTTAATATAAAGAATTGGAATGTTAATAATGTGTAACAATGGCTAATAGAATAAAATGAAGTATTAAAAATGTTATAATATCTAACAAAGCACATCCACAAAGCCAACCTTTCCTTTTGCACCATTCTTTGTGAAAAGTACGACTAATTCTTTGTCCCTTAATTTGCTGAAGATCCGGTAGCTAAGGCGTTGCTCTCCCATCCTTTAAAAGATGGCGTTTTCCCTCAAAAGAAAGGCGTGAAAATAGTTTTATATTCTCCAGAGCGGCGTCATCCTATCGTTTTCATGAATGTACGTTCGCATAGGAATAATACAGAGATGTAAAAAGGCTGCGTAGCGATCTGCCTATTTGCGTAAAGGACTTTTCTACTGGGAAACTGACATTGCATGCGCAAACACACATCGCTACGCGGACAGGGCTGGGAAAAGCACAGTAGCGGTGTGCCTTCAGGAAGATCATTTTTGCAGCATTTTTGCCTGCAGGCCAGACGAAGTAATCAGTCATTTTAAATTGAGGTATGAGCATCATTTCAGCCTGAGGGTAGGCAGTGCTTACCTTGCCTATCCTGACCACACGTGACTGGGTAATCGAACCTGTGTGAGAAAATGGGAGCCATCGCCTTAAAAGTTAAATTACAGATACTGGCAGATACAATGTATCCGACCCGTGCACTGTTTGATGTAGCGTATCATCACACATATCCCAGCTAGTTTTTTACATCTAATTACCTATAATTTTGAAATCACATCAACATAATTTAGATTATGTTAGACACCAGCATAAGAGAAAATTATCCTCTACTTTGCAAAGAGTAATTTTCTTCCCGCCATTATGACCAACACCAATTATGCTGCTTCAGGTTATTTATACCGATCAATCATTCCCAATGCATGTTCACCGCATTGTTCAGTGCCCCCTCACCCAGTTTAATGATATGATCAAACCAATAGAGAAGGAAAGCTAAGTGGCTGTTGTTTACGCTTTTTATAATGGCAAGTTAGATGACAGGAACACAAAGGGTGAGAAGAGGAACAACAAAATCAATGCGCTGTAACCTCACACCTTCCATCTTTGACCAGGTAAAACCAGGGAGTGATTTTGAATTTTGCTCATGTGGAAAGAATAGTAGGTTGGAAATATCAGCTATAAACAGAAGTGCAAGGTGCTGTCTTCCCCACCTGTAAAGTGCTTTTACATAAATAGAAGTCCAAAAGGAAGAAATAAAGAGCACTTAATTTGGATCGAGTTCCAGCATTGTATGTCTTTTTGCCCAGAGGCTGTGCGAGTCGTGACTGTCGCTGGCGTCACACTGACACAGGTGCATGAGTAATACAAGACAGAACAGCAATGCCAGTACGACCCGTCACCAGAGCTCAGGCTTAAGGGGGGCACATGAAATGCATGGGTGGGCCCAATTATTAGGAATACCCTACAGACAGCATTAACTTGCCCCAAATATTTGGATAAATTCACATAGCACTGCCGTGCATCTATCCATTGAATGGCACCCGCTGACAGTATTTTCATAGACAGCATCTACAGTACATACACATACAGTAGACGGCAACTCCATCGTGAGTACATTGACGCCACAGCCATATTGGATGAGGCAAAGTGAAGCTATTTGTAAAGATGCCTCATTCAGTTTCTCCTTAGAGATGTATCATCAAGCCACAACTCATTGGATTAATAAGGAACCGTTACCTTTGATTATATTATCCCATTCTGACTCAATCTTACTAATTATTTGCCGACATTTAATGGCGAATACAACTGCCACATCCAATATGGCGGATGCGCTGACATATCACTTGGAACGTGACACCTGTTTGAACGGTGTCTGCAGCAGAATTAAAAAGAAAAAAGTAAAGCAAAATCCAAACCTCACTTTAGACGCCCAAACGATATGTGGCTCCCGTGGTTTCTTTTTCCAAGTGGCTCTTTATTTGCCGACACGAACGTAGTTTCTAGTATGTCCCTCCTCACTTGTCTTGTGTGCCAGCGTCCTCGGAAACTTGCAGCTTCACTTGTACAAAATGTACATGACTCTTGCGCGCCAACATTGATGTATTCGTCACGTATAAGCCAAGAATGTTCCTCTCTACTCGACATGAAGATCTGTCTTGAAACACGAGACAAAAGTAAGTTAAGTTAAGTTAAGGTCTTGGGTCCACTAATTGACCCAAGTCTGCAGATCTCACAGTCCTACTGGGTTCATATTAAATCAGCATTTCTTGAATGTATTCAGAACCCAAAGCATTCAGTTCTTTATAGACCCATAGCAGAATTTTGAAATCTATCCTACAGCTGACAGGGAGCCACTGTAAAACCTATAGGACTCGAGTGATATGTTCTGATCTCTTTGTTTTGGTCAGAACTCGAGTTGCAGCATTCTGAATGAGCAGCAACTGCCGATGTTCTTTTGAGAGAGTCCAGTCAGAAGACAGTTACAATAATTGAGTCAGCTGGAGATAAAATTATGGATAAGCTTCTCTTGGTTTGCTTGGAGCATGCAGTCCTTCAGTCTGGATTTGTGATTGATTGATTTGATATGATTGCTCAAAGTCAGGTCTGAGTCTATCAGAACCCCAAGATTTTAAACTCAAGGTGTTTTGTTGTCTTGTATTTATTTCCGAAAATAATTACCTCAGTTTTTTAGTTTATCTGAAGAAGATTTTGGTTGTTAATTTGCTCTAGACAGTGACATTACGTTGATTAAACTGTTGTCATTCAGGGACATTGATAAATACAGTTGTGTCATCTGCATAAGTATGACAGCCAACATTGGCGTTCTGATTAATAACATATCGGTGACATGTTTTTGTCAAATAACCTCATACATACATCACGTATTTATTGCCTTACTAAAATCAGCCCTGGCTTTCATTACCATGACAACCAGGGACTGATTCTGAGCTTTGAGGGTAGAGACACATCCGCTCGCTGCCTCTTGTCCTCTTGCTGAAAAATACATGCATGGCAGCAAGATGGATCTTGTACACGGGCGGGGCGGGATCTCATTATCTCATCATTCCACAGGTGAGATACAGATATGCAGATAATTCCTTAAGCATAGATAAGACAAATACTTGCTTAAGCATTGTCTAGAGTGTGGAAAGAAAACGAGTGAGGCATGGATTACAATGCATAATAACACATTGTTTCCGCAGAACACTTAAAACGTAACAATGTAAATTCTGAGAACATTCTCCCCTAGGACTAAGGGAGTGGACAATGGTTCATTGATTGACTGACACGCGAATATTGCAATCAGTGTTGCATTCAGATACATTGATGTGCTTATTTTTACAGCTTGTGGGACAGGACTTGATAATATCAAGGCCCGACATCCAGGAAACATAAGAACATTTTGTCATTCCTGTTTAGGAATGAGGAAAATTCAATAAAATTTAAAGATGACAAGTCAAGCTCAAGATGTGAGGAGAAAAAGAGCCAACTAGTGATTGTGGTTGCAAAATGACTGAATTTGGAGAACCTTGCATCATCGAGGAAAGCTGACTGATGTTTACGCCTACACCTCGAACAACGGATTAGACCAATCTTCTTTGAAATTCTGGGTGGTGGCAAAGTTCAATTAGTATGTGTGTGTGGCACATGCAGTAACACAACTCCAAGTCCATTAAGTGTGGGTTGCTTATTCAAAGCTAATACAGTGTTGTTCTTACAAAAGTGTTCTTGACTCAGGGAGATTCACCTATTTTAAAATGTATTTAAATAGAAAGTACAGCATGGTCCATTACATTCTACAGCTGATTTATATTTGAATCATACGTTTTGAGTCATTTCTGTCACAATGCTTTCTACCTACCTTCTAATGCTGTGGGGGAATTTTCCACTCTGCTCTTGGTCACTCCTCATTAATCTGCCACCCACACCTGCAGCTGCCAGCTGAGGCTCATTCCCCAACTATCTTAGGCCCCGTCCAGACGGAAACAAAACCGGCTTCGTTCCTCAAACAAATCTCGTACACACAGAAGCATTTCAAGACTCGCGTTTGTCCAAAAGAAGACGCTGAGGACGTTTAACGGCTGTAATGTATATGCCAAGTCTGGAGTGGCGCTGTAGCGCAGCCACAAGGAGTTAATGGAAAGCGTAGAAGAAGAATCAGCGAAGAAGACGGACACTTTAAAAAAATTAATACTTTATTGCAATCTACGGAACAAACATGGCTTTGCATGTATTAAAACAACATGAAAAAGACGAACACAGGAGAAGTGACAATGGCGGGTGATTCAAGTGCAACACCGCTTGTTGAACGTGGGAATAAAGAAGCAAAATATTTTGCTGCATAAGCAAGCTAAGGAGGCCGCGCAGAATGACTACGACACGGCTATCCACCATTGTTGTTGAGAGACTGACGGTTTGCGCGTAGTCACACGAGAATTGGCACATACGTCATCAGTATGCGACAATGCATCGTCATCGACGCTGCGACCATTACGTCATCGCTGGAGGAGTATCCTGCATATGGTGTCCAGACGGACGCGTATTGAAATCTTTTCACTCTGGAGCCCGCTTTCAAAAGTGATCGGTTTCAAGCTCCGAAACCGCGCCGTCATGTGGACGAACGGCTTAAACGGTAAGAAACTTGTAAGGATACATTGAAACTGGCTTTCGTGTGGACGGGGCCTTAAAGGCAGCTTTGGAATCCCGGGAAAAAGTACCACTGATTGTCACACCCACCTAAGTAGGGCAAAAATTGTTCTCCTTATTTGACCCATCCCCTGAGGGAACAGTGCGCAGCAGCAGGGGCTGCACTCGGGAAACCTCCCAATTTCAACCCATAATGCTGAGTGTCAAGCAGGGATGCAAATGGGTCCCATTTTTATAGTCTTAGGTATGCAACGGCCAGGGATTGAACCCACAACCTCCCAGTTTCAGGGCAGACACCCTACCACTAGCCACTGAGCTGGTCACACCTAGTGATCTATCTAGACACACATTTCCATTTTTAAACTACATTATAGTAAATCACATAATAATAAATACATTTAGATTACAATAAATTGATGCAATATATTTCCAAGTGATCTATCTAGACGTACTTTCTATTGTAACCACTTTCATTGTTTGTTTTTTGGCTAATCAATAAAATTGGTATGCCCGTAACCACCCGGAATGGTCAATGTCTGACCAATCTATTGGCTAATCAAGCCGATATGAGCTTAACCTACTAGATTGGTAGTTTTTTTAACCAATCTATTTTTAGAGTGTGTCGGGTTCCAACCCGGTCTGTTCCTGAACTTCTCTCATCACCTCTGTATAACACCTCCCTTCTGTTTGCCTGTATTGTTCGATGATTGAATCTATATACCTGCTTTCTACCCGCATTGAATGTGTTGGCCAGCCTGGTTCACAGGGAGAACTCTGGGTCGTAGGACAGCGGGAAACCCCAGTTTAAGACCAGCTTATGAAACACAACTCCAAATCCAGTGAAGCTTGAATTCTTTGTTGTATATTGACAACCAGATGAATCCTAATCAAACTTGGAAGTTTTCCATCCAATTGGTCAATTAAAGCGTCATTTCTCAAAGCTTCATGTGCAACATTTGGTTCTGCAATGTAGGCTTATTGATGCACCTGTAAATGAACCAAGTTTCCTGAAAAGAAAAACTGCTAAAAATGAATACATAACTCAAAAGAAGCAGCTCAAAAACTTAATGTGATGGGGGGAGGGGGGGGGGGGACATTACTGTAATTGCAAATTTGATGATATACTCGCATATTATGTGTTATTTCGACAAATCGAATCGAATTGTTGCCACTCCACAAATAAGCACTCGTCTTTGTCATGGGAAATTGGAGAAATCTCCATCAGTGATGCACTATGATACGAGCTTCATAAATTAAGTATAGGAATTCCTGACTCACTGCGAAGCATTGACACATTTTGGCCCATTATTAGTGTTGTGTGCATTTTTGCCATTCGGTTCTCCCACTCTCTTGACAGTTTTATACCCTTTTGAATGTGTGCTTGACTTTCGTCCAGACGGTCAACAAGAAAGTCTACAGTGGACAGAATGACTCTGCGAATTGCAACTCGTTGTTTGAGAGCTACTAGTCTGTTACCTCAATGCTGTTGACCAAACCTCCCTTTAGGAGTAGGAATTGCAAAGTGACAAAGCCAAAAGGCTAGGGCTGCATTAAGTGTTGTTGGATTTACAGATTTAAAGCCAAGGTTCCATTGTACAGTATTTTGTTGTACAACTACAAAATTGCACATTCAAGGCGTAGTAAAGTAAGCTCAATAACACACAACAAAACTCATTTTGGACAATACTTGAATGCTGGTCAATTGATCACTGTGATTTTAGCCACAATTTCCCATGGAATCTGTGATTTTATTTTAATTTTTCATACAAGTTCTCAATTATTTTACAAGGGGGATACTAAAAAGAAAAACTGTACCCTTTGCTTGCTCATAAAGGGTAGAATTGGTGTCGGATATTTTTGTCAGCTAGCAGGAAATAAAGCAGAACAATTGGGAGAAATGTTTCTGAGGTATGTACCGTCTTAAACGCAGGCTATTATGAAAAAATTTCCATAGCAGTCATCAAGAAGTGTTTCCTCTGCTGATTCAGTCAGGAGTATAATTTAGTATAATAACACACCCAGTCGCAAACCAATTGTCTTCATTATCAGCTCATCGGCCACATCCTGCAAACGCTCCCGGAGAATGTCATTGTATGTCCTTCATAATCATTTACAATTGGTCATGACACACACCAAAGATATCAGACCCAACACTGGACATTTAAATGAGCTTTTTTTTAAAAAAGATCTGACTTGCAAATAATTTTATTGTATTATGTCTTTTGTTTCTTGTTTTGTTTTTTGCCTGTCGATACATGTTCCTTTGCCCAATATAAATGTATGGCGCCTAAATGCCCAAAATATTCTTCTTCTTTTTTTTACCTCACAACAGTGTGTCATATTTTTTTTTACTTTTTTTTCCCCCCTTGATGTAATAGAAACCTAAATCTAGTGTAATGTAACAATGAACAATGCAATATAAAGTATTTTGTGCTTTAGCAATAAGTGAACATTTCTCTCCGACTAGTGAGGATGCCGTTTTGCCTCCATACATGGTGGATTCATCCAGGGGTGTATTGGGCTTTAGGTCAGCTTCACTGAATCAGAACTCCTCTGGAGCGCTGGCACAGATCTCACTGGAGCCATTTGAGGATGATTCAGCAGCAGTCACTGAAAAAAAAAAAACTCACAATAAAGAGGATTCATAGCCACATAGATGTAAAATTTGCAAAGTGCAAATATAGTAAAGTAGAGTAGATATAGTTGGATTTGCTTCCACATCCAGATTTGGCTCTGGTTCTGATGCTCTCAAGAGGGGTTCGACTCTCTTCTACCCTGGAGTTGTCCACAGTGAGAGGCACAGAGAATGTGTGGGCATAGTTATTGACTCACGGCTTGTCGCCTGAGGAACGGCAACCCCGATCAGAACCCGAGTGTTTTTTTGTAATTGGACCATAAAGCACTACTAGGGATGGCTTGATACCACTTTTTCCTAACCGATGTCGATCCCGATACTGCAGCCTTGATGGCCAATACCGATCCGATTCTTTTTGTCACGCTAAAAGTTTTTTTTATAATACGTGGATGTCATTTTTTGGATACTGACATAAAAACACCCCACAACAACTATTCTGGTCCCCTAAAGAAAAAAGGAAAAAACACTGGTTATGTGTAATTGCTGCGGCTTCTGATACTCACATCTGATATATCAACACTGTAAACACAGCAGACCCAGCTGCACCATACAAATGTTTTAAATAAAACAATGTGCAGTGATAATCTAGTGCAAATATTTAAAATGAATAAAATAATCCTCGTATATAAGCAGAAAAGTCACTGTCGTTGCAAAACTGCAATAAATTTCCCTAAAATAACTGCAACTCAACTAGAATAAGGTAAGTATAACTCAGGAAGTCTGCAAGGAGACTCTGAATCATATAATATGAGCTGTACCCTAACCCTGAGTATGCAAGTTGTGAGTGCTTGAATTGACCCACGATTTTCCTTCCAACAGCCACCGCGTCACACACGCTCCGCTGCGACAGCAGCCCCTCGTTAACAACAAGCTGCAGTGTGTGGGCAAAGCATCCAATACTAGCAACCCCAAGATGGTCCATTTCCTTTATCATATTGTTGGTATTGTCCTGCAAGATTACATGGACTCTGCTCTTGTCAATTTTCCATTCATACAATATTTCCTCTGTTGCTTTAGCGATGGCCTCTCCTGCGTGTGAGCCACAAAACTGCTTAGCTTGTAGCACAGCTGTCCGCAAAGTAAAACTTGGGTCTATCCACTGTGCTGTCAGACTGATTAAGGACACTGGACACACGTCTGAACTCCAAATGTCAGTTGTTAAACTAACCATAATTGCACTTTCCACTCGCTCACCTGTTTGTATTTCAGTGGGATTAGTGTATCAGAGATGGTGTGCCGGTTTGGTCGTTGATAGCGCGGCTCCAAATGCTCGACCCTCGAAACCCCACATTTTCCACGACACAAAGTGGTTGGTCATCCAGCAAAATGAACTCAATAACTTTGTTATCGTTTTGGCACTGGTGCTCTCCGGAGCAAGTTTTGTAGTCGTCTATAGTGTTTCCAGCATGTGTTTGCCGCGCATTTCGTTTTCACCCGCCTGTATAAATTCTCCATACTCCTTTTGCAGGATGCTTCTTCAGATGCTTTATCAAGTTCGTTATGTTGAAATGTTCGGTTTTGCTACTGCCCCTTTGACACACTAATTTTGCAAGCATTGCACTCAGCTGTTCTGCTTTTCTCCTCCTTTAACACAAAGTAACTCCACACCGCAGACATGACCACTGTTGGCTTCTGCTCACGTGACGAAAACACAGGCGCATGGCAACCATGGTGACGGTGCGTCCGTGTTTACGGTATGTCACACAAAGTGAGATGGATTATGGAATGGATCGGATTGGTTATAATGAAAAAGTATTCAATCCCGATCCAGCTATTTTGGCCTGGATCGGACTGGATACTGAAATGTATCTTTTGCCCAGATTTAGTCACAACTGTTTTAATTTCCTCATTTCCTCTGTAGAGCTTTGTTCTGCGGATGTATCCTTGTGAGTGTTATCGCAATTTCAGCCAGGTGCAGTCATGACTGAATAAACTCCTCTATTCTTCAAATGGGCTTTGGGTTTGAATGATGTCCTTGAGTTTTATCTCATGTCCGGTCAACTCCGGGTGAACTGTTTACTGGAAACTGTGTGGTACCGCCCTTCAAGATAGTATAAGAATATTGTAAATCCTTTGTAATCTTCTCACTTGTGAGAGGCTACAGCCATTGTCTGTAACTCACTTGTGCCCGGAATATTCTGTAGAAATAAAAGCTTTGAAGAAACTGTTCATCGATCTCCAGCCTGTATTCAGATAACCAATATTCTCACTACCCGAAAGAAAACAAACACGCGGAGGACAAGATCTACTCAACAACAATACCGATCCAGTGGATCGGATCGAGCCATCCCTAAACACTACAATAAGACATACAGGCGTCCACATGTGCACTTGGCACCAGCCGCAGTTCGACTTTGTGGTTAGTTTGCGTCCTGGCCTGTTTTGGACACTCAAGTGAAGAGAGGATGGTGCTGTCAACTGAACCCCATCTGGTCGCGTGTTGGATCGATGGTGGGGGAAGTTGCCTGTCCTACCTAGCAGACCCAACAGTTGAGGGGAGAGGTGAAATGACATAATATATAACATATCCTGTATATCTGTACACCACACTTTAATAATTAGAGTTGGGTTTGAGCAAATAGTAAAATACATTTCTGTGGGGAACACATACATGAAATACTAATCGGTTGTGCTCTGCTAATTTTGAGGGGCTGACGATCTGACAAAAAATACCATGGCTGATTATTTTTTTTGTCCCAGTCCAGCCCTGCATATTGATTTTGTATTGTTTGAACTAACAATACAATACATTGTGATATTGATGTTTTTTGTTGTTTTGTTTTTTTACCGCACTACTGCATGTGTTAGATTTGGATTTCTTGAAATACAACCGTATAGTACAGTGAAAGCAGAATGTTCCTCGAGGGATTAAACTAGTATGATAAATGAATAAATTTGGAAGGGTCAGTAGTTGATGATGGACTTCCATTTCTAAAGCGGCAACGTGACCCAAATTGTTGTAGGCCTAAGTCAAAATGTGCTGTATTTTATCACTAACCTACATTAATGCAGTAATAAAATCATCCATCCATCCATTTTCTGAACCGCTTATCCTCACGAGGGTCGCGGGCCCTGAACTGGTTGCCAGCCAAGATTCATTATTGCATTAAATATTTGTATGAAAAACACTAGGCTATAAATATTAAACTGTAAAGAAGGTGATAACTGTACCTTTTTGACCCACGTGACATACTCTTACCATGTGGCGCCACATAATTAATTGTGTGCATCTTTCATAACCTCCAAACGTGTCAGCACTATCATTAACTGAGGACGCCTTTATTTACTTTGAATTTGCTATTTTGGACCCATTTTGTGTAATTTTCCCTTACAAATTCTTGATGAATTATAACGATATTGCTTCCACTCTATAGCACACCTGATACCTGTTACTCAAATGATTTTAAGCACACACACACACACACACACACACACACACACACACACTGAATAACGTATATGCAAAGTCCACCTAACTGGCTTTGCTGCTTAATCTTTATTGTCGTTCCTGTTCCTGACAAATAAGTGCCAAGAACAAACAATGAGGCGACTTGCTTATGTTAGCTGTATGCCTGTTCTTAATTAAAAAGCTTGTTATAGCCACAGCAATGATAACAGATTACTGTGAAAGGGAGATAGTGTTTGAGGAATTTCTTTTTCCCTTATGCATAGAGCATACACAGTGTATGACAAAGGAAGGTGGATGTTTTATATGCATATGTGGTATTTCCTCAAATAGTGGACCCAACTCTATGCAATCGACTTGAAGTGAGTGTGTCTCAAAAAAAAAATTCGACAAATCCCACTACCACTCCCCAAATAGATAGCCACCCTTTTCCTTCTCAGGAAAATAACGTATAAGAACTTCCCATTTTTGAAGTTGTCGTTAAGGTGTTCTTTTGCATTTGAGAGAATCTGAGTTTAAATTTGATCTTGGTTTCTGATCTCACTGTGTGTGTTTTCTTTAATGGCAACCAGTCCAGTGCGCACACTACAAATATCACCCAAAGTCATGTTAAATATAGGCTCCGCCTCATCTGCGATGTGCATCAATGAGGACACGCAATATTGTGGATGTGGATGGAATCAGGTGTACCTTATATTGGGCTTTGCTCAATAGTTTGGCATAAGATGTTGGTTAGATGTCATGTGTACCTAATATAATGAATGTTCCTAATATTTTGACACTTAAGTGTTTCTACAGTTTTGACCTATGTGTTCTAAAATTGTGTCCTAATGTTTTGGCCTCATTTCTGAAAGGTTGGATTGCATCAGGCAAATGTGCAGTTCATTTGGCATATTCTGGGAGGAGTACATGCAAATAGATTACCACACGCAATGTGATTTATCAAACATGAGGCAATTCACGATGACTGATTTTGTGGCTTTAAATAGCATCGTGAGAAATGCCGCTCGAGTAAACGTTTTTTAAATGCCACAAATCATCGCAACATATCATATTCAACGATGCAATTTTGGAGTTTGTGAATGTTCTAAGGCAGTGGTCCCCAACCTTTTTTTCAGCACGGACCGGTTCATATATGTCCACAACTTTGGCGGACCGGTAACCCAGTGGGTTGGGTTTGGTGGGTTTGCTTGGCTGTTCGTCGGCTGATTAATAAAAGGCTACGACAACAAACGCAAGTCCACTACCATAACAAGGGTAACAAAACGCGACTGAGATAATTAGCATATTGACATGTGTCAAGTGTCCGTCGTAAACAGAGAGAATCTGGTCACTTTTCAAAATAAAATATTTTTAAGCCTCGGCTAATCAATTAACCGGAAGTACGGTAAGTTTTTTTTATTCTTTCAACTGTGCGGCCCGGTCCAAAGGTGCCCACGGCCCGGAACAGGTCCGCGGCCCGGTGGTTGGGGACCACTGTTCTAAGGGCTGACTTGGAGTCAGTCACAAGAAGAAGTCAGTCCATATCATCTATGAAAAAACTCATTTAATTCTGCATTTCTTTGTGTCAAGGTCATTTTAGCTCTGTGACCATTTTGTGGTATTGGCCTTTCCCATTGCAGCTTCTTTGGTGTGCTGTCCATTGTTTTAAACCTAATTTTACACGAGTATGTTGACTCCGGGCAAGTTAAATAAAAATACTTATATGGGGTATCTGCCTATGTCAAAATTATTGTTGCGATAGATTTATTTTCTGTTACTTAATAGTTATATGTTTGTTTGTATTCCACTTACACTTCCAATTCCATCACTTTCAATTTAATTTACCATGTTGAAAACCAACTGCACTACCTAAAGCATCCATCCATCCATTTTCTTAACCGCTTGTCCTCACAAGGGTCGTGGGGTACCAAAGGCCCAAAAACCATAATTTGCTGTAAATACGTCACTCTCCACCACTTTTACACCTGTTCCCATTTTGTCTCTTCGGGTATACCTCAAGAAATGCCAAACAAAAATGATCGCGACATATTGTCTACAATTTTTACGTTAACTCTGTGTATATGTTATTGGCCTAGGATGGTGAAAGTTACACCACACGGTGCTCAATATGTGTGCATTGCGCAAGGACTAAATATGCATGTCAAACTTTTAACGAGAGTCTACGATTGATGTCCTATGTGCCCTAAACTGGAAGTTACATCATCATATGGGATGTCAGAGATAAACTAACCAATTTGACTCATAAATAACTGTACACTATTTATCTTGCTCATCTGATTCATTCATTCATTTTCATTTTTGTCGCTTTCAAGGTGGCTCAGCTGAGTGGGGAGGGCGGCGCCCTACCTCCCTCTATTGATGAACCGCCACTGGCGAAAGCCTTATATTTTCACGGTGGAATAATGGACAATGAAGAAATACAATAGCAGGTTCAATATGTGTATAAAGATGTGCAGAGGGGAAATGAGACTTGAAGCACAATCACTTAAGGCTTCACACTGCCACTCAATCACTTCACTATATAGATTTTTAGTACTACTTTACTGTAGATTGTGGACTTGCATTATTGCTTTTCACTCCAGTCTCATTAAAAAAAAAACAGTAATAATAATAGTAATAACATACCGCGTATGGTAAAACTGTCAGTATGGCCTGACAGTAGAATATTATTTAAATGATCTTTTGGAAAACCATCCCTCTCTGGTCCCATCTTATATGCCTCTTAATTTGAATTGCTATCTCTTCACCTATAGTGGGACAAAATTAGCCAATCAGAGACTGTAGAGACAGAAGTCGTGACTGGGGGATGCGTCAATCATTTGTTAGCATGCACTGCCACTTAGAGAGGCTTGCGGGGACATGTGCAGGCTCTCATAAATGAGATTTATAGATTGTGTAAGACTATAGATTATAGTTCTCTAGATGATATAGTTTCTTGACTGCTAATTGAACTGTGATTAGCAAACAAAATTAACAACAAAACTCACACACACATTACCCTGAGGCCTTTCCCTCCAGTCACAGTCTCATCCACCACAAATATTAGGCAGTGAGCCTGACTATATTATATTTCTCGACTTGCAAACACCCTCAGGATTCTCCCATGCTAGAAAGATGACATTCCATGTCTCTAGAGCCATCTTCCGTCAGTCAGAGGTAACAAAAAAACACCAAAGCCACCACCCCATCACACTGCAATTCGACCCCTTTGGCCTCTCTCACAAGTGGTTAGCCAATGGAAAGTGGGGATACACATGACCTATTTGGGCCCATGTGTGTAGGCATAAAATCCCCTGACAACTTACCAACGATCACCCAGACAACTGACATTTCTGTCTCCAAACCTTACATATATTTTGAAGAGCTATGTTGCAGATAGCATAGTAATTTAATTATTATTTATGTGTACAGCATATGTCATGAAATGGTGTGCGTAGGAGAGGGTGGACTCAAAGGCGAGGAGACACATCAGGGAGACAGGAATTGTGAACAAAAAGAGAAACTTTATTGGAACAAGTGGGGACGGGGGAGAGGACGGAGGCTGGGGAAGCAGTGACTGGGCAAGAGGAGGCTGGGGAAGACGTGACGGGACTGGGCGAGAGGAGGCTGGAGAAGACGGGAATGGGCGAGAGGAGGCTGGGGACGACGCAACTGGACTGGGGGAGAGGAGGCTGGGGACGACGCGATGGGACTGGTGGAGAGGAGGCTGGGGAAGACGTGACGGGACTGGGCGAGAGGAGGCTGGGGAAGACGTGGCGGGACTGGGCGAGAGGAGGCTGGTTGCCGTGACGGGACTGAGCGAAAGGAGGATGGTTGCCGTGCCTGGACTGGCTTGACCGGGGTTGACTTGGCAGAACTTGGGAAGCTTGGCTGGACGTGGAGAACTTAGCAGGAACGAGGACAACTAGACTGTGAAGAGGACGACTAGACTGAGACGTAGACAACTAGACTGAAACAAAGACGACTTAACTGTGACGAGGCTTAGCTTGACGGGACGGGACGGGACGGGACGGGACGGGACGGGACGGGACGGGACGGGACGGGACACACACAGACTCCCACCCAGGACTTTGACACCTGACGTATGATCCCACACCGACTGGACAAACACAACAGACTAAATACACTAACACTAATGAGACACACCTGGGGAACACAATAGGAAGAGGGCACAGATTGGTCAAACACACTGGGAAGGGTACAGGCACACAGGTGGACGTAATCAGACATAACGAGACAGGGGGAAACACTCAGAAACACAAGACAAACACCAATCACAGAACGACACAACAAACACACCAAAATAAACAAAACCCTAACCCATACAAAACTGAAATGTGACAGCATAAGACTTTTGTATAGGCTTACTCTATACTATGGTAAGATATTTAGTGTCTCCTTCATATTACGTACAATCCCATTTCAGAAAAAATCCCAAAACATTAGCAGCAGTGAAAAATGCATTTACACTTTATATAGACTAATGAGGATTCTACGACTGAGAAAGATCAATCTGTGATTATTATCCCAGCTAAAAGATTAACTGGATAAGATGAACTTGCTCCATGTTACAGGCTACAGCCCCTGAGGTGCCATGGTGGTGGTGTTGCATCCTGCTGCCACTAATTTGAATAGAAGAAAACAATGTGACCTGATGGCAACCATAAAAACGGCTTGCTTTCTTAAAGCACATTAAAGCTGTGGAGTAAGTGATGCCCAAAGGGACTGGTTGGATTCTTGTTGCAGCTGATCATCAACACAAATGCCAAATAAACTATCCCACTGAAATACATTGACAAAAGAAGAAAGGTATTAATGAATACAGGTATTAATAAAACCAGGAATTCATACCCCAAATAAAACTTGTGGCCTGGTGGCCATTTGTGACCCACAGGATGATATTTTGCTGCCCCCTATTTAACATAAAGATTTAATATTAGTGCGGCCCCCACCATTTTTGTCTTGTTGCTGCACTTGCTGTTTTGTAATTATTATTTTTTAATCACTTATAGATTGCTATATCAGCTCAATGGTAGAATGTCTGTTCTGAGACTGGGAGGTTGTGGGTTCAATCCCTGGCTGGGTCAAACCAAAGCCTTTAAAAATGGTACCCATTTGCCTCCCTGCTTGACACTCAGCATTATGTGCTGGAATGAGGGGGGCGGGTTGGTGCGGCTGCTGCTGCTGCTGCTGCTGCTGCTGCTGCTGCTGCTGCTGCTGCTGCTGCTGCTGCTGCTGCTGCTGCTCACCAATCCCTCAGGGGTGGGGGTTGATGGGTCAAATGTGAGGAATTAATTTCGCCCCACTTAGGTGGGTGTGACAATCAGTGGGACTTTAACCTCATGACAGGGAGATGTAATTATTAGAGGTGGGAATCTTTGATTGTCTCACGATTCGATGATGATGATGATGATGATGATGATGGTGGTGGTGACTCCAGCTATGCATTGTTCATCAAACTATTTACATGACTAATGTTTGCTTTTTTCCTTCATATTTTTAGTTAGTTAGTCAGTCAGCCACATATAGACACTTTGTTCGTAATCAATAATTAATTATTAAGAGTACAGATGTTTTTAATATGAGTACTGTAATTGCTAGTAGCATGTTTCACCACTCAGAAAAAGTGACATCAGTACATCATACCTTCTATGTGCTCACTACAAGGAGCTGTTTGCATGAAGCCCCCCCCCCCCCCCCATCCCTGCATAGCTATTAAGCATGGCTGCTAGCTGTTTTTTGAAATGGAAACCTAAAAGGGCTCGTAATTGATTTGGAAATGCTGTTTTGTCTCTGAAAGTCAGTTATCAAAATACAAAGAGAAAAAGGGAACATAATATCTGTTTGGTCGTCACAGGTTGGTTTTGCCTTTTGTTTCAGGACACGGTGTGAAATTGGGGATAATGAATGAATCTCACGTCTCTGGTGATGAAGACAATGACTGGATGATGATTTTATTGTCATCATTCACAAGCAACCGGTTACCACCATCAGATTACAGTATGATATTATGCACCATATGTAACTATTTAAATTTTGACTTTGACAAATGCAGCAGTAGTTATACACTCCTCCTCCATTATATATTGCCTTTAGCAATATGACGTCGCTTTTAATACAGTAACACCCCGACTGCCGCCTCCTCTCCCTAACACGTCATGTCACGTAAACTAGAAAACAATACTTAAAAAGCTCCACTACACTGACACGTTGAGTAGCACATGCACCTTAATTTTTAAAAGAAAGAAAAATGAAATGCAGATTTGCTTTTTTCTCTCCTCTCTAAGTAGCCTATTTGCTGATTGGCTGAAAGGTGACCGTCTGTGCCACTCAGTGAGCGCACGCACTTAAATTGCGAGCACCGTCTGCGTCCGTCAGTCATCCCGTGAGTACGTTTGAAGAAGGAATTGCTAACAACGACTTCATAACTTTGATATAGTCATAAGGTAAGATTCTTGTGCACTTCCAACAATAGTAGCGTTTTCTTATACTGTATATATATATATATATATATATATATATATATATATATATAAAAGATTAATCAAAAATTTAATAAGAGTTCCATGCTTTGTTGTTGTTGCTTTTTTCCCCCTCCTTCCATTATTTCTTTCTCTCAGTCCATGGCTTTCCCCGCACACCGCAGCTGCATATGGATGTTGCTTCTGGGAGCATGCGTGTCGCTGGTAGTTGGGACCGACTGTGGAAAAGAGTGCGCTCTCTGTGTCTACCGCCTGCTTGGACAACATGCTGGTTTATCCTCTCTGGTAACGTTACTATATGCTTAATAGTTTTTTTTGTTTGTTTTTTGTTTGTTCCTGTAGTCAAACAATCAATCACTTCATTCATCCCAAAGGACATGCACAGTACCAATAATTTAAATAAGTACGTTAAAGCATTAAATAAATAAATAAATACAATTATATTAAAATGCGTGGGAGCCACTCAATAATAGTACCGGTATTACAAATTAGGCTACTATTATATCATAACATAATAATAATAATAATAATAATAATAATAATAATAATAATAATAATAATAATAATAATAATAATACAACTATTATTTGGTAACACTATTATTGAGTGGATATTTTGAAAATGGTCATTACTGAAGAATAGCAGTCTGGTTTGCAATTTATCAAGTTAATCTGCAGGTCAGAAATACTAATAATAATAATGCACATGTCACTTTATGATGTGAAGAAGTGGAGTAATGCGTGATGCGCAAATATATATATGTATATATATATATATATATACAATCAAGCACATCCTGCTCTACACAATAGCTGTTTATTGTATACTTTTCATCACTGCCAAGAGAGGGGGCCACCCCTGAGGTGCCAATATGTCCTCAATTCAATTTTCCTGTCCATTAATTCTGTCTTCATAAGACAGCGGCACTGAAAGCTCAGCAAGAATCCGTTCTCAGTACAGTCTAACAGGAGTTTCTGATGGTTCAAATAAGTGAAAACCAATGACACATAGGAGATTTGGAGCATATTATATTCCAAATAGCCACCCCCGGGTCATAGTAGGTGTCCTGATGTGTTTGGTAGAGTGTGAAGAGAGCAGTTTTGAAATATGAAATACAGACTTTCATTTTCAGCGCTGAACATTGTGTCATTAACTGAGGAAAATGTTGAGTGTTTTCCTTGATTGTTAAAGGAGTGCAAGTGTGATGGAGCTTGAGATACATTTTGGCTTTTTTTGATCTGATCTGTAATGTGTTGTAACCTCCTTGTCAAGCCATTCCTTCTTTTTTAGAGCATGTCAGTCATTCCCCAGATAACAATATCCCCTTTTCTTCCTTTTAGTCCAAGTGCCAATTCAGCATGGCTTGGCATATGGCTCGGGGAATGGGTGTGAGGTGAGGGTGGCGTGGAGGGTTAATGAAACAAAGATAGATTGAATGGGTCCCATATGATTGAAAATCCCTGATGGAAAGTAGAAAGGAATCAATTTCCATTAAAATAGTACCCTGGCCATAGCCAGCACTTGAATAGGAAAATAGATCCTTTTAATCAGCCATGAACAATTTTAATGTTGATACTCTTGACTGACAACATTGTTGATTTTGTAATATTTATTTGTAGCCCTTAAAATTATAATTCCACATTATTTAAAATAAAATAAAAATTGTATTAGTGACTTATTTGTAAGATTAGTTTTTTGTGCCTGTTTATTTAACCAACATACAACTGCTTAGAATATTTCATTTCTCGACACTACATGGTGGCTGCCCATTTGCAACAAGATGTTGTAATAAAACGGAGTCCTTCAAACAAATTATGTTTGCAGTACTCATTGGTCTCCCGCATGAAAATGATCAGCATATCAGCAACTGAATGTGCACAGCTGTAATTGATCTACTAGAGTTGCAGAGTAACAAATGTTGCGCATCATCTAAAAACAGCGAGATCCCAAGGGACTCACTTATGTATCAATATCACAAATCGAGTGGAAGATGAAGGAAAGCACTGCTGCTAACATCTGCTGTGAATTTGTGTAATTTGTAATTTGTATGAGATGACCTGGAGGCCTGGTTTAAAGAGGTACCTGGTCCAGTTTGAGACGCGTCCCGAGCTGTTTTTAAGAACGCTGACTGGCTGAACAATATCAATGGCATATGGCTTGTGGGTTTCTCAGACAGATTGGCAGTCAATTGCTGGGACAGTCTATCCGTTTTGGGCAATTTAGAATGTTAAAGGGGAAGTCAAACCCTTTTTTTTTCTCCTTTTCTTTTTTACAATAATATGTTCTATGCAGCCCCGCTAGTCTAAATATGGTATTCTGGTTAATATTGCATTAGTGAAACATGAGTTAAGCAGCAAAATCCAACAGTTTTTATCAGTATCAGAAGGCGGCCATTTTGCCACTTGCTGTCGAGTGAAAATGACATCACTGTTGCTCACAGCTCAGGCAACGACCAATCACAGTTCACCTGCTTTCTGAAGCTGAGCTGTGATTGGTTGTTACCTGAGACCTGAGCAACATTGATGCCATCTTCAGTCAACAGCAAGTGGCAAAATGGCCGCTCCTCAGATGGACAAAAATGGCTGGATTTTGCTGCTTAACTCAAATTCCACAAACGTAATATTAATCCGAATGTCATGTTTAGACTAGTGGTGTCACATATAACACATTATTGTCAAGAATCGTTTCAGGTAGACTTCCACTTTAAGTTAACAACATGTAAGAGTAGAATTGTAAACAGAATGTAAATATTTACACAAACAATTATAGTTTCAGTGGGTGTGGACTAACAAAAACTTTTATTATGATGATTAAGTTTTGATCATTCTCCTCCAGGCATGCTCACTTGAGTGTGATGGTGAATTGGACAGTGAGAAGCTCCGCCTCTGCTGGGACATCCTACTAGAGGAAGAAACCCGTGCTCCTTTTGATGGGGACCTACGGCAACAAGACGAACCACAAGCAGCTGGCATCATTACAACTAATGACGAGGCTGCAACATCACCAGGACACCAGCTGGCCAAGAAATACGGCGGCTTTATGAAGCGTTACGGTGGCTTCATGTCCCGGCGTTCTTTTTCAGAAGGGTTGTTAGATGATTCCGTAAACCAAGATGAGGAAGAAAAAATACGCCTGGAGATCCTAAAGGTCCTTAATACGGCTTCTCAGCATGGCAAAGAGGGGGGCATTCAAGATGGTGAAGCTGTAAAGCGCTACGGAGGCTTTTTGCGTCGTGCTGATGACGGGGAAGTACAGGGTGATCTATTAGAGGCAGTGTTAGGCCGTGGGTTGAGAAAGCGTTATGGAGGTTTCATGAGGCGTGTGGGCAGGCCTGAGTGGCTGGTGGACGGCAACAAGAATGCGGGAGTATCAAAGCGCGCATGGGAAAATGGCGAGCTCCAGAAAAGGTATGGTGGGTTCATGGACTAGAAGCCCAAAATTCGAACCTCATTCAGTTCTGGCTCATATAATCCCAAATATTCAACCTTCCGCCACCTTCGTATGGCTTTGTATAAAGTGTTGCTGCCTACTTTGTTGCTTCAGTGGGTCCTGTGATGACATGAAAAATAATTATGCATTCTGTCAAAATCAATATTTGGCTGTATTGAATTTGAATATATTATTTATTAAAATACTGTGTTGATCAAAGTTGTTTGGTTGTGTTTTGTATACTTTTATAACGTTGTTAATTTGCCTTGCGTTGTTTTAAATAAATCAAATTGCACAATTTGTCTTTATAGTCTATGGAGTGTATGACAACTATAGCCACATAAATGCACTATAATTAACTCATTCACTGCCATTGATGGCTATAGACGTCAAAAATTCATTTAAACTATTTTTATTAGTTTAACATTTTTTCCCACTCTTGTTAACAAGAGTTTGAAAACCTAGAATGTTTTTATTGTATTAAAACAGATATAAAAATTGGGATTAATCGTGAGTTAACTAGTGAAGTCATGCGATTAATTACAATTAAAAATTGTAATCGCCTGACGCCCCTAATTTTTAAAAATCTTTTCTTAAATTAAAAAAAAGTTTATTCATTTTTATTTTTTTAAAGAAAAGATGATTGAAAATTAGGGGCATCAGGCGATTAAAATTTGTAATCGTAATTAATCGCATGACTTCACTAGTTAACTCACGATTAATCACAAATTTTACATCTGTTCTAAATGTACAAAAAAAAATCTAGGTTTTCATACTCTTGTTAACAAAAATGGAAAAAAATGTTAAATAGAAATAGTTCAAATGAATTGTTGACGTCTATAGCCGTCAATGGCAGCGAATGAGTTAATATTTACCATAAAGCAATGGATATTAGTAGTGTTTACAAATACGCACACAAGGAAAACATTTTATACAATATTTCTACTTCTATTTCTCTCCCAATCACACCAACAATCACATACATCCATAAGTCAAAAAACATATAGGCTGAATTATTCAGAGATACTGCGAAGCACAATTTTGTGGGGCATATGCCAATTCAATGTATCACTGTGCTAAAAAATAAAATATTTAGCATTTTAAAATAAAGAATTGCTGCTTTTAACAAGAATTTTGTTTCATCCAATTTTGAGTTTGCTATGCATTGAAATACCAGTTATGAGGCAATGTGGATTTCTACCCTAAATTCTGGTGGTTCGTCAGAAGACTCACCTCAGAACAAGGTAAAACAGAGTTTCTTGTCATTGTGCCTGTCTCAGACAATTCCATACATCTTGAACGATCACAAGATATAAACAGTTTATATAATTCACATTTCTTAAATACACCACTCACAAAAAGTTAGGGATATTTGGCTTTTAGGTGAAATTTATGGAAAATGTAAAAAGTTCACGCTACATCATGAAAGTAGGACATTTAAGTAGAATTATGCACGGGTGATTTCCTCATCTCAAACAATTGATTGAAACAAAAGTTAACAACAATGGTGGGTACACCACAACATTCCACTTGATCATCTATTACAGTTTGACAACGACATCTCATGCTGTTCACAAGTCGACTCATTATCTGCTGAGGCATGGCATCCCACTCTTCTTGAAGGGCAGCCCTCAGCTCATTGAGGTTCTGGGGTGCGGAGTTTCCAGCCTCCAGATGGCCACTCAGCTGATCCCACAGCTTTTCAATAGGATTCAGGTCTGGAAAAAGTACAGGCCTTTCCATATGAGGTGCACCAGTTTCCAACAGCCGTTCCCTGATGATGCCACCTCCATGAGCTGGAGCATTGTCGTCCATGAAGATGAAATTAGGCCCGTGTTGTTCATGGAAGCGCACAATCATTGGATTGATGATGTTATTCAGGTAGTATGGGCTTGTCACTGTACCATTCACAAAGTGTAGGGCAGCTCTGTACCGACTGGACACACCTGCCCACACTGTAACAAAAAGCTTATCTGGTGACGTCTCCAAAATCGTTGCCAGCCATCATTTCTGCTCAACGTGAATCGACTTTTATCAGAGAACAGCACTGAGGCCCACTAGTCCCTCATCCAGCGTAAATTCTCCCTGGCCCAATGGCGGAGGAACGTGGTGGCCACGGCCACCCCATCTCCCCGGCCATACCCCACCCTGGATATATACTGGATATTCAACAATATTGTCAATGGCTACTACATAATTAATATCTTAGACCCTGAAGCAGATAGAAACATAATACTTTTTTTTTTTTATTGTAAACCTTAAAAAAAAAAAAAAAATCAACAAACAACTGTGTCGCATTGGCGGGTGTGTTTTTGGACACAGTTGTCATGTTGCCTGAAAGTCAGCCTATGTTAATGCTATGTTAGTCCATGAAAAGGCATAATTTATCTGTTTTTGTTATTCATTTATTTGTATGTTTAATGTTCAGTGTTTTGAACAAATAAATGTGTGTAAAATCAATTTTTTTTCTTCTTTTTTTTTAGTTCGTCATGAATTTTGTTGTCTGGTTTCCTTTTCTACTTATTGTGTACAGGTCAGTAACTGACATTTGCCTTATTGCCACCATGTGGCAGAAAGTTATTTTGTAACTGAGCAACTCATTGACAATTGTAACAGCTCCAATGCATTAAATTCATAAGTCTGAAATTCTTTTATGCAGCCCACTAGTCGGTGCTCGCTGCCCAAGGTCGGCATGTGACCGGTGTAGCTGCATGGTTAAGAACCACTTATTTAGACATTTCAGATATGAACTTATGGCCACCCCTATATGAATAATGGTTTCACCCTGGCCACCCCAATAAAAAAATTCTGGCTATGCCCCTGCCCTGGCCCTTGCAAGACGATGACACCTGTGCCTGGTGGTGCGGTCAAGTACCCTTGCAGGTCGTCTAGCAAGCAGAGCACACTGATGTAAACAGTTTCAAATGGTCGTCTGACGTGACACTTGGGTGCCTCTCACCTCCCTTCAACATGCCTGGAGTTGAGTGACATTCAACATCCGGCTTCTCAGGACATTGTTCACAATGTAGCGGTCATCAGCATGAGATGAGGCCAAAGGACGTTCACTTCTACTTCTTTCGGTGACTCTTCCAGTCTCTCAGTATCTCTGTTGCAACCTGCTGATGACACTCCTTGACACTCTAAGCTTAGTGGCCACTTCAATGTGAACAGCATGATGAGGAGGACTTTTTTTTAAAAAAAAAAGAAGCTCTTATTGAACCAAGACATTTGTTGGTCGATTCAAGGATCAAACACCTTTTGTGAATTTTGGCATTAAGCTCCACGTTAAAGAACAGCAACTTTTGCAAAAAATACTGAAAATTTAGGTCACCTTAAGTTACTTGTAAAGGTTTGAATGCCTTTCAGGCTCGTCCTGAAATTTCACCTAAAAGCCAAATATCCCCAAAAAATGTTAGTAGTGTATATATGGAGTGTTCACAAATACAAACAAACAAAATAACTATAGGCCTACATACAGTTAAAATGAATAAACTATGACTACTTTCTTGATTCAGCAATTGACTTTTTTTTTTCCATAAAATTAGGGATTGTCTTCCATTTGACAATCTCAGTTCCTTTGGTATAGGCCTTAAGGCACCCTAAGACACTCTGCGGATGAGGTGGCTTCTGTCCTCATTGACATTTTCAACACCTCTGCCACATGCCACCCTGTTTAAATCCTCCACCATTGTCCCAGTCCCTAAGAAGCCACAAATTACAGTTTGTATGTGGGTGATTAGGTGTATGTGCGTGCGTGCGTGTGCTGAAGAGGTTAAATTTTATTCCTCTTTTGCGTGTTCCAAAAATATGAAGACAGATTTTTAATGTAAGAAAAAACACCTTTGCAAAAATGATTTATTTATTAAAAACAGAGATCTCCGGACATTGGGGCCGACCCTGAAACATCACGTAGGAGGGTGAATTTTCAGAGTGCCCATTGTGCCCCCTCCCTTGCGGAAGAGGCTTCTTATAGTATCGAGCTTGGAAAGTGAAACGCCTTTTTAAAACACGTTTTACAACAGATTTGCAGCTGTGCCGGTCTCCAGACAAAATATACTTCTTCGGGTACTTTTCTCACAACAACATCTCATAAACAAATTGAATCAGATTTAAAGTGGCCGTGAGCGATGATGCCAGCAGAGTCAGTGTGTGCGTGGGTGTGTGTGTGTTCGAAGCAGATTCTGTTCTCAAGGACCAAATGTGTTTTCGCACAGAACACTGAGAAGGAATTTTTTTAGACCAAACAATTTACCAGCTTAGGTTAAGGTCAAATTATACTGAGTTCAACACTATTTCACCTACTTTACACATCTATAAGACATTTCAACATGGTTAATATATGAAATAAAGAATTAAAATGTTAATAATGTCTAACAGTGCGTGCGTGCGTGCGAGTGAGTGTGTATTCATTAGTTCACCTAAAACCTATTGAAAAAAAAATCCCATACTGTTCACCTAAACCGAACACTTCCAGCCAGAGTCGTGAGGCCGTCAGGAAACCCAAGGAAGGACCAAAGAAAAGAAAGGAAAGTGAAATCCAGCACCGACCAGACACCACCTACCAGGCCACCAACCAGAGTCCTTCACCAACCCCAGAGACATCTAAATTTCAACAAATCAGGGAGACCTCAAGAGACCAAAGGAGAGACTGAGGAAAGGAAGGAAGGACAGACGAAGCAGAGTGAGATCCACAGACACCAGCCTCCATCGATTCAATGACCTGAGGAAGATTGTGTCTGAGTTTCGATAGATGCTGGTGTGGTCGATCTGGCATGCATGAAAATCTCCACCAAAGAGGGGAGCCGTCGACCCCCGCCAGGACAGAGCAAGCGCAACACCTCAGGGCCCCCCAGGCCGCGGCAGCGCCAAAGGACGACCCCCGGGCCCCGCAGGGGCCACCGGCCGGAGAGCAAACCCAGGAGCAGGAGCGCCCCCCAACCCCAACGCGGCCCGCGCCCCCAACCCAATGCAGCAGGATGGGGCACTGCAGGCCCATCAGGAACCCCACCGGCCCACAGCCCCCGCTCCCGTTGTGAGTGACAGACAGTGTATGTTGAATGCGCTGGGATTGTGGAAGCAGCATTAATAAAAGTTCCCTGTGAGTGGGATAACACACAACCGGCCAGTTTGTTTGTCAGTACAGTCATTCAGAGACAGAGCCAACTGTAATGTTTGGGTTCTGTTTTTCCTTGTGTGTCTCCTTTGATCTTGTTAAGTGTAATCCAATGGCATGGGTGTGACAATGACTCGACGCAGACAGAGGGGAGACAGGAGACTAAATACACACACACTAACGCCACAACAAAACACACCTGGGGCAAGACACAAGTGGCTGAGGGCACTGATTGGTTGACACGAGGAAGGGCAGGATTACACTTAACAAGACCAAGGGAGACACACAAGGAACAACAGAACCCAAACATGACACCAACTGAAACACCCAACTCCCTTGATAGGTGAATCACAGAATTGCATCCTAACTGGTCCCCAGCCAATCTCAACCCTTGTTTCACTTCTTGCCCAAATTCCCAGCCTCCCATTGTCAAACTCTGTTGTCAAGCCACTTCATTAAAGTAGTCGCAGTGATGTCCATTTCTGTTGTGGTGATTTGTAATTGTGTTGTGGCTATTTGCAGTTATGCGCTTGCTTTTGTTCTCTCCATTGCACTTTGTTGGCTACCATATGGTGTCCTCTTCAGAAGCTCTTCACCTATTCCCAGACTGCCCATTGTGAATCCTCATCTCTGAAAAGCGTTCTCCTCAAGTATCTGTTTTGTACACTCTTGTTGGACTGCAGTAAATTCGAATTTTGTTTGAGATCACGTCTGACACGATTCAAGTGGGGAACCTGAAAGCCTAGTTTTCTACTTGAGTGTGTTTGAAATTCCCATGGTGGCATTGTCTACATTACTGTTTATCACGTTTCTTTGAGGTTCATTACTAACTTTAGAATGTCCACTCACCACTGTGAATTCTTGAGTAGGATAGCCAGCTCGAGCCACTCGAAAGGCCAGTCACTTCACTGGTATACTTTTATTTTATCTTATTTTTTATTTACTATGTAAAGGAAACTATTGGGATTATTACCTTCATATACAGTATTTGTGCCATAATTACTCTGAACAATGCTGAATCCTAATGCTCGAACAGAGTTTGGTAAAACTTTTTTTTTTTTTAATCAGCTCCTCTTTTATGTTATGCATGGAATATGCTGTTGAAAAGTTGCAAGGTAACTGATTTTCTTGAAACACTTTTTAATCCAAACTAAGAGTTTTTGAGAAAAATTCCACAATATGCACTTGTTTTTCTTAATGTCTTTGTAAAATTCTGTGTTCAATATGTAACTCCATGTTTCTGTTTGTTGAAAAAGAGGGTTTTAATCTCAACAGGATATTTCCTAAAAAATATATATATTTTTTTTAAATTAAAAAAAATACATTTACTTTGCTATAATATAAATCCAATTCAAAAAATGTTGGGACACTATACAAATTGTGAATAAAAACTGTTTCAGTATTTTGTTCAGAATAGAACATAGAGGACAGGTCAAAAGTTTAAAATGAGAAAATGTATAATTTTAAGGGAAAAATATATTGATTGTAAATTTCACGGTGCCAACAAATCAAAAAGTTGGGACAGGTAGCAATAAGAGGCTGGAAAAGTCAATTGCACTTATAAAAAAAAAACAGCTGGGAGACCAGTTACCACTAATGAGGTCCATTGGCAACTTGATTGGAGTATAAAAAGAGCTTCTCGGAGTGGCAGTGTCTCTCAGAAGCCAAGATGGGTAGAGAATCACCAATTCCTCCAATGTTGCACAGAAACATAGTGGATAAATATCAGAAAGGTGTTTACTAGTGAAAAATTGCAAAAAGGTTGAAGTAATCATCATCCAAAGATTGAGAGAATCTGGAAAAATTTCTGTGTGTAAGGGTCAAGGCCGAAAAATCATACTGGATGCCCATGATCTTTGGGCCCTTAAACGGCACTGCACCTCAGGAATGCTTACTGTGAGGGAAATCACAGAAAGGGCTCAGCAATACTTCCAGAAAACATTGTGGGTGAACACAATCCACCGTGCCAGCCGCCGTTGCCAGATGAAACGCCACAGTACAAAGAAGAAGCCATTTTTTAAAGCAGACCATGAAGCGCAGGTGTTTCTCTGGGCCAGGGGTCATTTAAAATGGAGTGTGGCAAAGTGGAAACCGGTTTTGTGATCAGAGGAATCACGATTCCAAGTTCTTTGTGGAAAACTGGGGCGCAATATCATGCTGACTAAAGAGGACAAGGACAACCTAAGTTGTTATCAGCACTCAGTTTATAAGCCTGCATCTGTGACACTGAAGAACTTTCAGAACAACAACGGTCGCAACATTTTGATGTCTTAGAATCGTAGTGTACTCTCTGATTATTGTGAGAAATGTGGCCGAAGCTCACTAAACTTGTGCGCTGTGTGTGGGGATTGGTGGCTAGCTTCATGAGTGGCTAGGTTTGCAGATCCGTCTAATGCAGTAAGCCGTCCTCCCACCCCATGGGGAAGGCCGGCTTTCGTTTGCAGGTGAATGTGGGCCGGTGTTTGGTCATATCCTCTTCTGTGTCACTTGCCGGATGATTGCTTCTATTTGTAGAAACAGACCTCAGAGTGAGCATTTCTCTTGTTGTTGTTGCTCATTTAGATTGCCATTCACATTTACATGTGACACACTGAAACATTGCCAAACAAAAACATCCCGTGCCCCTTGCCACCACATTGACATCACTGAGCAATCAAGTACTGTAAGTGGCTAGTTATCAACTAATGTTTTTGTGTGTGTTAAGCAGAACTCTTTTTACTTACGTTTTACATCAAGTCACCACTGGATTATTTACACAAAAGCAAGCATCCATAGAGATTATATCACATTGACACTCGTTAAATCAGCATCTTATCACCGATCTACAAAATTGCACCTGTCAGTTGATAAACTGGTTCGGTGCAAAACATCACCAAACATAAATATCCCCATCCTTACCTCGAAAACGTAGTTGAACATGATTATAACTTTAATATTAGAAACCAATGCTACATGTTGGTGAGCAAATGTATGCCATGCCAACACTACAGCTGTGCTTACTTTTTGGCTTGACATGACAGTGCTTCAGCCACCACTTCAAATTGGTTATTTTTATCTTGCCAACCTACCATCCAAGTCACTGGCTGAGTAACGTATGTGCCAGTGGTTCTAACTTTAATTACAAACATGTGACTAAAGTAGGAGCCAAATACATTTGTCGGTTCTGAAAGACCAGAAAAACATATCAGTTGGGCGGGGACTTACACTTCTGACCACTTTTTGAGGGCTCTCTATTCATCTTTAGTCTTGAGTATTTCTCAATTGTAAGTGGCATAATATATTGAATAGAATGTGGAAAAGAGGGACTGCTGTGCAAATTATTCTACAGGTTGCCTCCTTTTATTATTATTAATTATTATTATTATCATCACCTGAACTGCACTGGCAGCACATGGGCGAGAGGACAGCCACGTCCCATTGATCGCATTGCATTGTGGGACTAGTAGTATCATCACGCCGAAACGTTACTAGCTAGTTAGACATAAAAATAAGATCAAAATAGTCAATAGCATAAGTGAATCACCATTTGGGTGCTTTTCATGGACACAAGAAGACGTTTAAAGTCCAAATTTAGGGGAGCTTTCGCTCAGTGACAGGTTTATGAGAAGTTACTAACAAGTCACGTGACTTGTCTGACACCTCCCAGTTGTGTTCCGCATACGTAACATCCTGAAGTTACACGCCCTGAGGCTACATAAACAAACGGTACTATGGGTTAATGAGCCCGACTAGAAGTTTTCAGTTATACCCCTGCTCCAGTTGTGCAAACATCCACGGTACGTTAACAGACTAACACGAACTTGTTCGTTCTAACGTCTCTCTGTATTGTTTTTGCGTTTTCAGGCTTCGAATTTGTGTGTGCAAAGCGTGTTTCCTTACAGTACGAGCGGAGATACTGTAAAATATGCTCGTTGTCGGGATGTTCATGTAATGTAGACGTATAGTGCTAGCGTAATATCAATTAAGAGTAGTCATATTAACGCCGTTTGTCTCTTGTTTTTATCACCTCTTTTCATAGTAATTGAGTCTTTGTTCATTATTAGTTCTAACTTGTGTCCGTTGTTCTTCTTTTCATCCATGTTTTAGACCAGTCTATCACTTAAAAATGAATTTCTTCCTGGAAACCATACAAGTCATCCTGTTGTCCATATGGTACAGTGTGGAGTCTTTCATTTACTGCTTTATACCCAAGAAGAGAAAGAACATATCTGGTGAGGTAGTTCTAATCACTGGGGCAGGCAGTGGAATTGGTCGTCTTATGGCCCAGGAGTTTGCAGCTCACAG